>NW_016107385.1:0-88284 GCF_001604975.1 Cebus imitator
GTTTTTCTCCTGTTGAGTGGTTCCCCACCTCTCCTTTTCCTCTCCCCACCTTCTGTGACCCCTCCTCAGAGAAATTCCATCTATACACAAACAAGAAGTTATTAAACAAATGAAATGGCTCCAGACATCATCATGAAATTGGGTATAAGTACCCACTTTTCTGACCCTACGCTGCAGTTAGGTAAGGAAGAGCAGGCTTAATTGCTCCAGTCCCACGGCTATGTTGACATATTTCCAAATGATTACATAACTTCCCCACATCATTCTCTGGGAAGGAGTGTTTATCAAAAGCATGGAAACTGACAGGATGGCATTATTAGCATGGTTCTGAGCCGATCACGTTGCCGATTTGTTGAGGATGATTTTAACTCTAGTCACTTACAGAAGGGATGCTTCCTGACACATTGCCCTCATGAAGGAAGACTACATAATAAAGGTATGCAAATGGAACGATTGGAGGATTACAGAGATACGAACTATGGTGGGGGTTTTGGGGACACATTCTGAAATTATTATACAGCTAACAATGAAAACATACTTTTGGATTTGCCTCTATTTGGGATTTTCTATTTAAGATATATATGTGGAAATGGTGTACCAGGAAACTGAATTCCAGTGACATTTCCTCTGGAGGCAGGAAAATTAATTTCAATGTAACTCAAACAATTGTGGGGGAAGGAGAGGGAAAGGAGGCTTTCTGTGATTGCCAATCCTGACAAAGAGTTTAAAGCTTTAGCATATGAGCTGTTTCTTCATAAACAGAAGCATAAAAGGGTTGCCTCCAAGTTGTATCCTCCACCCTAGCCCGAACATTCCAGTAATATTGAACCAATGTAAACAGACATGGATAATCAGAAATGGCTCTCAAAAAAAAGCACTAACAAGATACCTAATCTGTGCAGGTGAGACTGGACCACATAAAAGGTCTATTAATTGTTGGGTATGGCATTTTTTCTCTTTAACTGCCTTCTAAATAACTGATTGTGACAAGTCCAAAGAGTAGAGTGGGCGCCTGGGCTTCTTCCTGGCTCCCAGAACACTTTGGCTGGCAAGTGGCGATGTGAGGACCGCAGGTGGAGATGCGCGTGCCCAGGACTCTCTCCCTGACCAGAGTCAACGAAAGGTTGCACCTCGGTGGCAGGGTAGTTTGGCTGAGGCAGAAGTGCCTGAAACAGCTCCCTGCCCCTCACTGTCATTTATAGAGGCTACAATCGAAGCGTCTGATTTGCTATAATGATCTAGAGGATAATCTGCAGATCACACAGTAGTGCTGGCATTTGGGCTGGTAGTTTCCTCCAGAGAGTCCACGCCACCCTGCAGAACCTGCAACCTCTACCATTTTCTATGTTTATCTCTATTCTGTGTCATCTCCAGCTTCTGAGTCCTTACTTAAAAAGTCTGTTTATTGCCCACTTCTCCTGTACCTCCTGCCTCCCATTCATTCTGTTCCATTTTACCTCTTTATGAGGACAAGAAGTCAAAGAAAAAGATTTCCAGATTCTTGATTTAAGAGTATGCTACTGAAGGCAATGGTTATGTTCTGTAATTCACAGCCCCAGGAGCCAGGGCAGTACTGGTGGTCTCCAGGCTGCCTACGGAATAGGCAAGGTCTGAGTGAGAGTTGATCTGGTGTTACCTCTGTAGTTTTTCACCATATAGTGCAAATTGCTTCTTCTGTTTTAGACTTATATTAAGACTCTTTCTAAAGCACCTTAAAAATAACATTTTAATGATTATCAATTCTAAAAATTACATAATTGTCAAAGAATATGAATAAACAGCTGATAGAAAAAGAAGTCTAAATAGTTTATGAACATAGGAAAAAGAAACTTAGCTTTAATCCTAATTCAATATATGCAGATTAAAACAGTAACAAGATACTATTTTTCACATATTGGTATGGTAAATATATAAAAGAAAATTAACTGTACACAGAGAGTTGGTGTGGGTGTAGGAAAACTGATATTCTCGAATATAACGTTGATGGGAGAATACATGTAGCTAACTTATAGGAAGACAGTTGGACAAAACAGATCAACATTTTAAGCGCAATACATTGACAAACTTTTTAGTGTAGTTTTGAGTTCATGTCAAATTTGGCGAAAGTAAAGATAGTTCCCATAAACCTGTCTCCACACATGTATAGCCTCCCCTACAATCAACATCCTGCATCAGAGTGGTACATATGCTACAATCCATAAACTTATGTTAAACTTACACTGACGCATATTATCACCCAAAGTCCATAGTTTACATCAGGGCTAACCCTTGGTGTATATTCTGTGGATTTGGATAAATGTGTAATGACAGTTATCCGTCATTGTAGTAACATACAGAACAGTTTCACTGTTCTAAAAGTCCTCTGTGCTCTGCCTAATTATCCCTCTCTCCCCCAAATCCCTGGTAACCACTGATCCTTTTACTGATTCCCTGTGTTTGTCTTTTCCATAATGTTATATAGTTGGAATCATACAGCATGTAGCCATTTCAGATTGGTTATTCTCTTTCAATAATATGCTTTTAGTGCTCCTCCAAGACTTTCCATGGCTTGATAGTTCATTACTTTTTACTGAATAATATTTCATTGTCTGGATGTATCACAGTTTATTTATCCATGAACCTTATACAGAACATCTTGATTGTTTCTAAGTTTTGGCAATTATGAATAAAGCTGTGACAGACATCTGTGTACAGGTTTTTGTATGGACATAAGTTTTCAACTTCTTTGAGTAAATACCAAGGAGAATGATTGATGGATCATATGGTAAAAGTATGTTTAGTTTTTTAAGAAACTGCCAAATTGTCTTTTAAAGTAGCTCTACCTCTTTTCATTACTAGAGCAATGATTGAGAGTTCCTGTTACTCCACATCCTTGCCAGCATTTGGTGTTGTCAGTGTTTTGAGTTTTGGCCATTGTAATAGGTGTGATGTGATATCCTACTGTTGTTTTAGCCTGAAATTCTCCAATGACATATGCTGTTTGAACTAAAGCGTCTCTTATATATATCCATTAATCAAGTGATGCCTTGAATGAAAAATTAACTTCAGAAATATGATGGGCTAGAAAACGAAAAGGGTACATTATAAAACATACCTCCTCCCAGAAGAAATAAATACACTATTAAAACAGCTCCGAGAACATGACATATTCATATCCTAAAGAATTTTTGTTCAATACTACCCAGATCCGTGCTTTTCTAACATTTTGGACTATCATCTGCAGTGAGAAAAGCATCTTACTTTTGAGGAATACACTCAAACATGCCTAAAACAAAATATTCAGAAATCGGTATTTACCATTTCCACATCTGCTGCACTCAGTTTTACATTTCGGTTCTAATGTATTCTTATTCATTCTATTGTATTTTTAACTAAATTGTGTTTGCTATCATCTAAGTCAACCGTATGACTCATTAATAAGTTGTCACCCAAAATTTAAAATATTTGAATCAAGATAACTATAATTTTTCAATGTGTAAGGTAATAATTTGTGGAAAACTTATCGTTAATATTAATCGTAATTAATTTTCAAAGCCCTTAGGTCTAAACTTCCAAATTTCTCTGGATCAAGATTTTCCATTTGAACAATTAAGACATGAATGCCGTGCTCAGGACCCAATTAACTTGATATTTTTTACTTTTTATTTTAAAAGGTGCCAGATGTCGGCCTACAATCTCCTATATCACATTGTCAGCAAACTTCAAGGTCATCCAACCTTGAAAATTTTATATTAAATATTATCATATTCACATCTGAAACTTAACTTCAAAGTCTCTAAAAACAAGTCCTGATTGGTGACTTTCTGCTTCTACTTTTATCTGTTAGAAATGTAAATGTATTTTCTTATTTCTTTCTACCTCATTCTTTAATTGCTTTTTTCTTTTCCCTCATTCCTTTTTCCTGCCTTACTCCTTCCTTTACCATTTCTTTCTTGCCTTTCCCCACTTCTCCTCTTTTTTCTGTCCTTTGTTCTTTTTTGTGTCTCTTTTCTTTCTCTAGCTCTCCCTGTCCCTCTCATTTTCTCCCTCTTCCTCTCTTTTTTCTCTCTCCTTGTGTTTATACCTTTTCTACAATATCAGTAGCAAGTATTTTTCTTTCAAGTTCACTCCTAAAATTTTCTTTCTTCTCTTTTAAATATCTCTTTATCACTCTACTCTACTTTTCAATTACCTTTCCATGTCGGTGATTGTAAATAAAAGGTCATTCCTAGTTGATACTGTTGGAGATAAAGACAATAAAAAATCTGCCTCATTTAAAGTTTGTGTGTATGTGCATACGTGTCTGTGTCTGTATATAAAACCTAATGTGAATTCTCAGTATTTCAGAGAAGGCTACCAATGTACTTCCTGAAGGCTAGTTTTGATAGGGATAAAGAGGAGTAAGCACAGAGCAATGGGAGGAAAGGGAACACTACAAAGACCCATGTTTGCAAAAAAAAAAAAAAAAAAAAAAAAAAAAGGTGGGGGGGATGGGAGGTCTAGGTTGAATTTAAGAGTCATATATTCCCTTTATAAGGCTCAGCATACTTATCTGAAAACAGAAACCAAACTAGAAGCAAATACCGTCATAATTACAAGTTGAGTACATTTTATTAATGGCTCTTCACAAAGAGCCAGTGTCATTTGTTATATCTCCCTGGAAAACCTTTCTAGCCCATCTTAAGCCATGGGTCCTGGTTTTCTAGGACTTAAAGATGAAATAGATTCAAATTAGGATTTCTATTTCAAGTAAAATCTTTGTCTACTTTGGTTCTGCTGTGAGGTGGAGGAGACAAAATTCAGCTTCTGGTATTAACACTACTTCCAGCTTTTGATTAAGTCCTTTAACCTTCCTCCTCTGTAAATCATGTTAAGTACCACCTCAACTAACAGCACTTGGTGAAGTGGAGGGTTAATTAAGATTAAAAAATGTAAAATGCTTTGAGAAAGCTAGTACAGCTTTATAACTGTTATAAAAAACACCATTTTTATAAATCAATGAAAATACCTATTCTGGAAATACAATCATATCCTACCTCCATGGTCTGTTACCCAGCAACAAACTGGGTATGTAAGAACTTAACAACTTGAAATATTTCTCATGCAAGATCAAAACCTCCAAGTTTTCTGTCTACCACCTGTACTCTATAATACCACAAAAGAGATCACTTAGAAAGGAAGGGAAAATACTATCATTTTCAATTCATTTAGCACCATGAAGGTGCTAGGTGATGTTCAGAATAATATATTCAAAATAACACATGGAAATAATAAAATCCTCTCTTGCTTATTCTTCCCTGAGGCAAAAGTTTGATTTGTTTTGTTCTTCCTCAGTGTCTGTGCACCTCATTGTTTACCAGGTAACTGCAATGTCTGATGCACAGACAACTTTTTTCAATGTTTTAGAAGTATAAAATTTTGACATGAAAACACTTTTATTTAAAGTTGATTTTATTTCTCCCTCTGGTGTCAGGGATGTGATGCTGTTTTGTTGGGCAGCTGGAGACAAGCTAAAATAGCTTACCAAAGGGAGAGGAAATCATAAGGTAAAGGGAGATGATTCTGAGGTAAGGAAAACCTCTCAATAAAATAAACATCTGGGGCCAGAGGGGACAGGTAATCTGATGCCCTGCAGTAGCTTGTATCAGCTGCAATTACTTCTCTTCCAGCACAGAAGCATTCAGACTTCCCCCAAATCCAATCCAGTCTCTGTTTTACTTTTAGATTTCAAAACTTAAATCACAGTTATTAACCAATAAATAAACAAAATGTATTATAGGAAACAGCTCTGAATTCAGTCCTGCAATAGGATACTGGAAATCAGTCTGAAGAAGCAGCATCACATTATTCACAAAAGAGAGGCTACTGGCAGTAGGAGTAAATATGTTACATTTGTACACTATGGGCAAGTGTGTACAGAAGTCATTCATTTCTGCTTTTCACCTTTCTCCCCAGTACGAATCTACAAAGTCAGTTTGTAGCCTGAAAGTCATATCTGGAAACTACCTTTAATGAATACAAGTTTCTCCTGAGCCAGAAATTTAAAAAAGGATTCACTTCCTTTTCCTAACTCCTAATCCTTTTCACTCCCCAGTTGCCCAGCATGATAACGAAAAGAGACTAGATTTGTCTCCAAGATACCGCAATAAACTTCAACAAAAGGTAGCACCTTATCAAGACACTTAGAGTTTCCCTGATTTATAAAATGCTTATCTTAAAAATATGTCTTTACATTTTTTTCAGCACACAAAAACATATTTAGATATAAGCCTTGTTTAATTAACCACATACATGCATAATAAACACACATGCCCTTCATTTTCTGTGAATTAAGTGCATGCTCCAGCCAGCCATTCTATTCTCAACACCTGTGAAGACTTATCTGTAAATATAATGAGTTACATTGTAAGGACCATGTCAAATCATACACTGAAAATGAATTTTGGAGGGCATCTGCTTTGTAATTTTACCCAGCAGAAATGTACTCATACTCATGTTCACCTGGCTTTATTTCCTTGAGAGAGAGAGACAGAGACAGAGAGAGAGAATGTGTGTGTGTGTGTATAATATTTTTATTTTGAGTATAATTGTTGCAAGAATCCCTGATGCCTTGTTCTCCTTGTAAATCTTTATTATAGTAATACGTTCTGTAAAACAAAAAAAAAGTAATGGGAAGATGGGGTTGGAAGAATCGGGAATAAAATCTCAGTCTTTAATTGTTCCCTCACAACTGGACTCTTAGCCACCAAAGGTTTGGGTGATTCTGTCAAGCTTGGGTTGTTTGCTCCCTGTCTCTGCCAGCTGCTGCAATGGTGATTTCATATCCTAGACTTCTTTGTTGACAGACAGGTACATGCTGCTATCATACACTGTATCTGACGGTTTTTTCTATAGAAAAGTAAAGAAAGTTAGGAGCACACACAGCTCCACTGCTCTTGCACCAAACCAACACCACTTTGGATAATGAAACTTGTCATCTGCTTAAAGTAACAAGTGATTCAGTTCCCATATGTTTATACGAAATTAATCATATAAAAGACTATTTTCTGGCCCAAGTTCATTTAACTTTATAAAACGTAGCTACTTCCAACTGGCAGATCTTGAAAACAGCCCTACAACTAATCAGACAAAAACAGTGAGCTCAACTTAGCAGGGAAGTTAGCAGGAAGACAGAGGTTATATCAGTAGACACATATAAATGTACACATACATTTATATTTCAATATTTTCAGTGATTATTTCTGACGTATGGCACCAAGTGCCAAATGCTGCTGTAATTTGACTATGTTACTCACTCTACATGTCCTGCATGTCCTTCTCCTGATTAACATTTTTTTTTTTTTTTTTATGAGACGGAGTTTTGCTCTGGTTACCCAGGCTGGAGTGCAATGTCATGATCTCAGCTCACCGCAACCTCTGCCTCCTGAGTTCAGGCAATTCTCCTGCCTCAGCCTCCTGAGTAGTTGGGATTACAGGTACGCGCCACCATGCCCAGCTAGTGTTTTGTACGTTTAGTAGAGACGGGGTTTCACCATGTTGACCAAGATGGTCTCGATCTCTTGACCTTGTGATCCACCCGCTTCGGCCTCCCAAAGTGCTGGGATTACAGGCTTGAGCCACCACGCCCGGCCTGATTAACTTTTAAAGACTGATTCAAGGGTCAGCTGAGGTGTTTCATCAGCACTAAACCATCCTCTTGTGAAAGGCTATGGCCATAGGTAGGGCAGGATGCTCAAGGCACAACAGTGGAGCTCACTCTGCAGAGGACCACAGAGCACTAAACAGCAGCTAGAGTCTCATATTTATGAAAATGTCTCTGCTTTGGGAAAAAGAAAAGGAAACAATCCTTTCCCCCCTACCTTCTACTCTCCTGTTTGAGTTGGTTTTCATAGTGATTTTTTTTTTTTTTTTTTTTTTTTGGCAAAAAGAACCTGTTCTCTCCTTTTGAATAGATATTTGAGAGCTCCTTAGAAATATTTTGGAATTTTCGGATTTTCCTTTTACTTTGTTAAGGCTCCAGCATTTCTCCTCAGTCCTATAAATAAGAATAATATAATAGTAATTATAAAAAAGCCTCAGAGATCTTCTAAAGAGCCTATCAGCTTCATTTTGCAAATGAGGAAATGGAGTTCAACAGAAGGAATGAAGAGCCCAAGATCACAGAGTCAATTCCTAGCAAAATAATAAGAATGACAACTAGGTCTCATGATTCCAAGGCTGGAAGAGTTTTCCCTGAGCATTGCTTCTGGGTGCCCACATTAAAAAAAAAAATCATGCAATTGCTTTCTCAGCTTCTTTCATAATTTTTTAAAGATCAAACCCACCTTTAATTTTGATATCAATGTATCTTACACATGATATGTACATCCAGCAGGTATTTGATAAATGTTGGATAAAATAAAGTGTCAAGAGCCCTCTATGAAAGTTTTTTTTTCTTCATATGATGAAAAATCAGAATACAAAAAATTCAAGGAAGGGAAAGTAGAAAAACTGTCCTCTGTAAAATAATTCTTTCTCCCAGGTCTTGTGCATGTATGGTTGGCCCCCCTAGCTGCTTGCTTACCCTCTGAACTCGGTATCACTGTTAAATCCTTTCTCTCCACTTAACTCTGGGGGGGTGTGATATTTCAACATCCCACTTGCAAAGGCAGAAGATTTAAGAATAAACAGTGATCTCTAGACAACACAGCAAGTCACTGTGACTACCGTAAGTGTGGCAAGACAATTCCCATCTTATTCTCTAGAACACACAACTGCTTTAGTTTATAAACATCTACAGGACCATGGAGTGTTGCTTTTCCTCTATTTAAAAATGCTTTATGCAACAGCAAAGCACTTCTAATCCTGCTGCTTTTGTGTGAAACTGTGCAGAAAGATTGCCTGGCACGTGTGGAATATAAGACAGATTTTTTAAATACAGCATGGCAGTCAGAAGCATTCATTTTGTTTAGTCTGTGTGGCATTTGGGGGACATTCCCATCAGGGAAACACTGTTTAAACACATTTGTAATACAGTATGTTCCAGTAAATTGGGAGCAAATGTTCTTCCTTCAAAACCTCAGGGTCAAAAAACTCTGTGGGCTCATTTCTAAGGATTTTATTTAAGTTATACAAACCAGGAAAAATATCATGTACAGTAAATAAAGTGTAAGTGCAATTATTTTATCAATATAATTTTTGTTAATAGGAGAATTTGAGAATCACGACACATTTAAAAAAACCCATACAGTTAGAATGTGTTATTTTCTGTACTTTTAGTTTGAGCTGCAGATTTTTTTTTCCCCGTTGAAAAAAATTCCAGTTATTACCAAGTAAAAGATGCAAGGTCACTTAATGACAAACATTTTAACTTCAAAGCCAAAAAGTAGATCAGAATAGGAAATAAATTGGGTTTCAATGAATCATTTCACCGACTAATACAAGCTCTGCCGAGGATGCGTCAGGTCCTAAAGGAAAACTTTGAAATAATCAATGTGACTGACATTCAAGGGTAACAAACCCTTCATTTTTGATATAGTTGAGAATTTTTTGATTGTCAAAAGAACACACTTCATGTGTCTCCAAAAATAACATGCAATACCTTCATGTAGCATCCAAAAAGCTTATTTCATTTTTATGTGCTGTATGTTGTTATTATCAGGTTAATATTATTAATATTAAAAATGCAATAAAATACTAATCAAAGTTTCATTGCCAACAAGTCATAATTAAATAAATGCCACATTCTTGATTGGGCTAAAGCCAATTAAATCTAATTTATCTTCTGTTTCCATACATAGGCTGCAGCTGTATGTGCAATCCAGGGGTAATTAATTGCCACCAACTGCCTCCCTCTAAAAAGGAGAATGTCTGAAACTGGTAGCACAGCATGTGCCCCTGAGACCAAACATAGCCTAATGCTGTTTAGGACGTTCATGGTTCTTTAATAAACCAGAGTAAGCTTTTTCTTTCTACAAACTGCCATGCATTTTGTCTACCTCTTGTGCAGAGAACTATTCAGGGCTTTTTGGCTTCATAAACAAATTCAGACTGTATAGAAAGCCACAGGGAGGATAGAAAGGGGAATTTCCTTCTTCATCCCTTGCAAGAACGAAACACAGTTTTTTAGTATGTATCAGCTGCTGGAGTGGAATCCTCACCTCAAAAGTGTACACCAGGACATAAAATTCCAAACAGGTCAGAGTTTAAAAGAAAATAATTTTTCAACTTTATTAGAAAACCAATCTACCACTCGGAGAAGGTATTTGCAAAAGGAGAGGGAGTTATTGTTTTTATTAAATATGAATTTTCAAAAGAAGCCTCAGATAGGTCTAAGCATCATTAAAATAGACTCTAAATGGGAATGTCGGAAACTGTGCACAGGGACCTCTGCTCTGGATGTGTAGATTCTTGAGGCTGGAAGGAACCACAAGAAGTTAAACAACCAATCCCCTGCTCTTAGGGACAGAGTGTTTCCAGCCTATTTCTAACCAATGTATATCAATTATACTTTTAAAATCTCAGGAACAGACTATCCCACTCTTGCTAACAAATCTGATATTCAATGATTCCATGATTTTCAAAAAATGCATTTAATCTCAATCCATCCTGCTGGGCCAGTTTACTGGGAGAGCAGAAAACAGCTTGTTCCCAAACTCTAAGTAAAAGCCCTTCAGAAGTAAAGGTTGTTATTCAGTCTTGTTGCTCTCTTCTGCAAGTTACATATCTCAATGCTTTAACCTTTTCTGTTCAAATTCTCACACTTTTCTTGATTTATAGCAGCTAGGTTGAAAACAGCTCAGAAGCTGAGAGTACTGAACACAAGTGTTATTTTATATTCCCTAGACTGTTTTAATAATCATAGTAGCTTTCTTGATTTTTCAATACTTATTTTGTTTTTCTATCAGCTAGCTTATCCACAATGAAAGCAAGAAAGGTTATTCCTGCCCCTGCAAAGACTTAGGCATGCCCTGTCTCCTACATGCAAGCTTAGCTTTCTTACCAAAGGGCACCTCCCCTTTCTAATGAATTTCTGGCCATGTCTCTCAGTTTACCAAAGTCATCCTTAATTTGAATGCTAGCTTTTAGGATCATCCTCAAGTTTGGGGTCATTCTGTCTCTATTCCATCATTTTGAATATTTTTTTAAAGTATTAGACAACAAAAGTCCATAGGTGGTCTCTAAACAACTTCCCTAGGTTGAAGCTGATTCACTGATAACCACTCTTCAAATAGACCCTGCATTTAACCTGTTCATGCTGATATTTTCAACTTCATCTGAATTTTCATGTTACACATACCTATACCCTTGATGAAACCCTATGATGCATTCATTACAAAACGCCCGTGTGTATGTTTCTCTGTGGGTATATATGGTGAATTAAGATGTCCTTCTGAGATCAGTAAAGCTGTGCCCTGGAATGCGATAGCATTTAACCACAGGTTTGATCCAACTTCCTTTGTAAATCACCTTGGGCATGTGCTTTCTGAAATATGTACGTGAATTATTGCCTTATTTTCATACCGTGGGTATTGTTTATTATGGAAGGCCCATTAACCCTGTAAGATGCAGATCATCTTCCACTTGCTTGTCTACAGCAGAAGATCATTTACTGTCACACTGATTAAATATATTATGACAGTAAAGCCAGTAATGTGCAAGATATGGGCACGGGAAGAACATGTTTCATGCACCTTTTCTGCCAGCTTTCTGCAGAACGGTTTCTGTATCTAATTTGATACTTTTCAAATGAAGAACATCACATTTCCAGGAGCCATTTTACTCTCACATTCTCACATACATTGGTCTCCAGAGAAAACCCAGGTAAAGGATTTATATAAAAATTGTACTTACAAAGTAACACTCCTGATTAAGTTTATTATTAGTGTCCAGAGTATGTGTACTCTTGACGCCTGAAACACTGAACTCAAGGTTTCTCCTTTAGTACAAGCAATAAAACAAATCTCAGGCTGACCTTCCCCAAGACAAGTGCTAAAATAATGGTATTCCCAAACTTACTTTTAAACCAAAGCCTACAAGGGAAGCTTCAGCATGATACACAAGGGCGCAGCCCACATACACATGTACATAAAGATACATTATAAATTACATTTTCTACATACTGTCTCTATACACACAGAGAAACTGCTATAATTTAGTTATTTACTATGTACTGCTAGTGCTGTAAAATGTCATTTTCTAAGAATACATTTGAGGCTTAAGTCAGCATTTTTATGATATCATCTGCACTGGGAAAACATTAAAGGCTCAATATTTAATAAACATAATAAACATCCCCATGAAACAAATTGTTCATAAACTACCTGTTTAATTTTTCAGGGTTCCTGAACCACATATTTTCTTATTAGTTGTGAGCCTGCTGGGTTGGAGGATAGATAGGGCCTGTCAGGGATAGAATATAATGTAGCGGTTTTATGAATTATTTCTGTGAGGAAAAGCCTATTACAGCTGACAAGAGGGTGATGATATTAGCCCATCATCATTCAGACGGCACCACCCTGCCCCCTTTCATCCGTCAGGCCTCTTGTATAGGGGCTGTAAGCCACACCGTCTTTGCACAGCCAACACAAAGACAAATTTTACTCTTTTTCCGAGTCCATGAAACATTTAGTATTTCATTTTGAATCATGACAGATGACAGAAACAAATGGCCTAATGAATCTCGCTTATTGTCCCTTGCAAATCTGAAGATGAGCTAAAAGTAAAATCTCTGTTTCTTTTCTTTTTTCTTTCTTCCTTTTTTCTTTTTTGGTGCATTTATTCCCCTTGGACAGATGTCTGCTGCATTCTAAACAGATGCCATAGTTAAAAAATTATTTTTCTAAACAAATTGTTTGATTTGGAACTCAATTCCTCCACTCACCATCACCTTTCTATAGTCATCTTTGGGATAATACACATTTTCACCCATTTGTTGTTGTATAAAATATACACACAGCAGGAGGGAGGATCAGGAGGAAAAATAACAAGAAAATTCTTTATGCATTAGGGGAAAATGACAACTATTCATCAAAGGTTAATACCAATTATATACTTTTTTTTGTTTTATTTAAAGGGATATTGTCTGCCCAAATCCTCTGAAGTGCCAATTTGCAAATAATTTGGCTGTACTTACAAAGCTTTTATAGTTACCTTTTCTAGGTATATGTACTTTAAATATGGCACAGGATTGTAAAGGATTTGTTCGGTGGAGCTGCTCTGAAATAAAATGGAGAAGACTTAGAGAAATGATTCAACTCATCAGTGGCATCATTCTCTTATTTGCCATCCGAAAGCCTCCTGGGCAGGACTGAACACAGGTAGTGCTGCTCTGGTGGCCTGACAAATATCACCTATTGGGAGATTTCCTTCATGCTCTTTGCTGCCCTTTTTAAAGCAGAGTCTTGTTCCTAGTGTTTACTGCCCTGTCAGCTGCATCGCACTGCACTGTCCTGTGTTCCCAGTGGCCCCCAGCTCCCAGCCCATGCCCCTTTATTATACATGCACGTTTTCAACAAAACACAAAAGTTTTGAGACATATGCATTTAACTTTGTAAAAATGGACAAGAAAACAATACAGAGATGGGGTTAGAAATAAGAAAAAATGTTAGGGGCCAGTAGAGAAAAAGAGAAAAATTCCTCATCTGGTTCTAGCATGCTTTGGCCTCTTTTCCCCCTTTTCTCTGTGACTCTGTAATGGCTTTTTCACAGCCATTAGAGTTGTCAAGTAAATTTTTCTTAGTTCAAGTATGTACAATTGATCCTGATAGATGTTAATAGCTCCCAAACTAAGGCAGAGTCTGCAGTCAACACACAGGAATAACAATTCTGTGGTTAAAGTGCAAAAAGGAAGTTTGACAGTTAATGCCACAAGATAGGCCAGAGGCACTCCAGGTCAAATTTCCCTGTTTTTTTTTTTGGAGTAAAAGTTGACTAGTGATGCTCATAAGTCATACAACATTAATTATTTAGGTTTAAGTAATTTTAAAATGTTTTTACAGAATATAAAATGTGGCAAGCTACTTTTTGAAAAATGGTATTTAAAGATATCTTGGTTTTCTCTTACAATGTTTTTGCAGACAGAACACACTACATGAAATTTTGGTTTTACTGTTAGTGTCGCAAATTTTTCTAACAGAATTCGTGCTAGTTTTTTGTGATGATGACATTAGAAAATGCTATACCAATGCACTTCTATGACTTTTATTGTGCTCTTGCATTACTGATTTCCAAAGCAACATTTGCTTTTTTTCGAAGAGCAAGCATTTCAGAGCTGATAGTCATTTATTTCATAAACATCTAAAGAGTAAGAAATTCTTTCAATCCAAATGCACCAGAAATGGAAATCAAATGAAGAATGCCGGTTGCTCAAACAGGACATGTGGAAATGCATAGGGCTTACAGTTCAGTGTTGTGTTCCTCTGTATTACCCAGTGCATTTTGTGGATTCTCTCTATCACTCTCTGAGCCCACCCTAAGTACTAGGTTGAATGAATTTTTTTTAAATTATAAGAATTAATAAATACCTTATACTTTTTTCCTGCATAGTATCAGGCAAAGGGAAAAAAGTTGGTTGACTAAAAGAAATATACGCCAGCTTCCTTTCAAATATATAACAAACTAAGCCAAAAAAAGAGAATTAAAAAGAGTAAAAGAGATACATTTGCCCCGTAAGCTTACCTTGTTTCTTAAAAGACTGAATCTGTAAAGCAATGCTTAACAGGGTCATGGTAAAAGAAAGCTCTGAGGAACCAAATCAATGTCTTCTGTTCTCCATGTTCTTGCCATCGAGGCCAATATGTTTGCTTCTAACTTTGGTGTACCTTTTAGTTAATCAGTGAAGGCCAATTTTCCAATGTTATGAAAGGGTATTTCTTTAAATTTCATAAAAACACATGTTAAAAAAACAGTGAAATATTTTATTAAAGACTGATGTAATATCAAGCAACTGCAGTTGGATGGAGGAAAATGAGAAGTGAGGCACAATATTTGTGTACACTCATTAACAGAGAAAGGAACATTGGCCAGCTAATATTAGGTGGAACCATATAAAACTGCTGCTTTTGTAGGTCAGAAACGGTTGAATATCAGCAATTTCATATGGTTCAACCTAATTAGATACAGCATTTGTATTAAGCCCAAGTTGCACATTTCTTTTAGAAAAAGCAGCACATAAAATTGCTCAATGATATCTTGGTGCCTGATGAGGGGTAGTTATTACTTTCAAAGTCAACATAAAATTTCATTAAAAGAATTCGATACCAGTATAGTTTAAGGGAAACCTCCAGGAGATAACTGTACAGCTAGCAGTATTATTTCAACTCTTCCCATTCCTTAGAGAAGCAGCCCCTAACTCCCTTATGACAGTAAACATGGTTCTTTTCTTTCAGTCTCACATTCTTGGATCCACAGAAATTGTCAGGAAAAGCTTTCAAATATCAGTATGGAGACACTGAACCATGATGGGGCCTCACTCTTCATTGCATGGGCTTGTGGCAAGTAGACACACAGAGCCTCACACTCAGAAGCCGTTGCACTCTAGGGCTTAATGCTTTGTAGTCACTAACTTCAGATTGCTAATAATTTAATCTTTATGAATAATTTTATATTTGATTTTATTTTGTTAGTAAAGTTCGATGGAATAATAAAGGTTGTACCGGGGGCTTGGAGACTCGGCTTATATACAGCCAGCCTCCTGCTACCTCTGGGGATCAGTTCTTAGCCTTCTCCCTTTTGTCCATCCAATAACTACCTCATCCTTCAGCCCTGGAAGGAGCCTGGGCACAAATGCAGAAAGGACTGAGTTGAGTATGCACACTCCACGGGCTTTGCATCTCCTGGCAGGGCACCAGGCACCTGTGACTGTCTGCACCTGGTGGCTAAGAAAGCACATTAACTAGGTCGAGAGAGAGCATGTTAGAAAAAAAGCCTTTTCTTTTCTGGCTTTTCAAACAAGGAGAGTCCCACATTTTCATTTTTACTGGATTCTGCAAATGATGTGGCTAGTCCTACTTAAATGCATTTGTAAAACCTGTGTGAAAAAACAGAAGAGCCAGAAAAAGCTGAAGAAGATACTATGGAATCCGGAAGATGTGAGTGTGTGTGTGTGTTTTGAAGAGAAAGGATGAAGGATGAGCAAGGAATCTATTTGAAGGACAGATTTGAAGGAAAGCTGTGCAAAGCCCAGAAAACAGAAACTACTTTTTTATCTATAGTGAATGAATTAAAATATCAGTATCAGAAATAAAAAAGGAAAGAGCCTCTAATATCAAATTAAAGCTCCATTTGTTATCTTTACTGCTGATGGAGTCCAAATGCAGATTATTTCAGCACAAACTAGCTGAGAGTGTGTCAGAGGTACTACAATAATCTGTAGGTTCCAAAAAGGTTGAGAACTTGAGAAAGACTGAAAAACCAGGAGGAGACGCTGGAATCTGGAACAAGAAACTTTTGTACAATTTTAGGTCCTGTAAGTGATGTGGAAGATATTCAAAATATCGAGCTTTTGCCAATGTTAGAAGATTCCATTTAACATGTATGTATTGTTATAACACTTTTTCTTATGTTCCGCTAAATACTTTCATTTTCCTATAACCATGCACGGAGAATGATAATTGTCTATTCCAAACATATCATATGGCAGTCATTTCCAGGAGTATGGGTTGAACAGATATGCAAGTAAAAGTAACTTGGAGTTTTTGTCAAAAGGGTGTTTCTGACACTAGGGTTCTGTGTTTATTTGGTGCTAAGATAAAATTCAACTCTCTCTTTGTACATCTAAACCCTGGATATATGTCTTAATTTTCAATATATACTGCCTTTGAATTTTAGATTTATTGTTATGTACATTTATTTCATCCCTTGGACTTGGTAACTTCCTTGAGAACATAATCTCCTGTGAACATTAGTTTGCTTAGAGTAAGCAGGCACTCAATCAAGTTAACTGATAAATTAATGAAGATTAAAGTCAACACCCAAGAACTTTCTATCTGTGATCTAATTTTTGATCGCTAAAGAGTCACCACTGTGCTATGTTTTTGCATGACATCTTCCATCTACTTAAGATTTCTTCCTTCTCTTTATTCCCACTTTAAATCTTTCCAGTTGCCATGATGCAGATCAAATGCAAAGTCCTCCATGAGGCTTTCCCTAGTTCTCACATGGAAATTAGCCTCTCTTTGTACTCTCCCAGAGGACTGAGTTTCTGTTAGAGGAGCAATCACACTGTGCCACATTCTGTCCTGTTGAACCCAGCACTATAGAATACCAGTTCCTCAAACACTAAACCCAATTAAACGTAGGTCAACCATGCCTATACACACACATGATCTTTCTTTCTTACTTCAATCATAATCTACTTGATTTTCCAATATAGAAATACCAGTTTTATCATTTCCAAGAAGTCAGAGCTATAAAATAGATGAGTAAGATTTACAACATGGTAGTATTGTTTAATATATGCTAATTTGTGAACCAGTTAAAATTATTATTCCCAGAGTATACAATTATAGTTTCCATAGAAAATTAAGAATAAACATAAACTCCATATGTAAAACAACTGACACTCAGTGACAAAAGTGTCCAGAAAACAAGGAAAATTCTATTGCATTGGAACAATAGGCAGAGTTACAACAATCGCTTGTTAGAACTAAGGCAAGCAATATCAACTTTCTCAAGATAAACGGAGTCAGCATTTGGATATTCCAGAAAAATCTAAAACTTTGAAACAATGAATACTTTGCCTACAGCTTCACCTTTAAATATGTTATTCTCTTTATCTTGAATGTCTGACACTGCTGTTTATACTTTGTGACCCACTTCATTAGTTCCTTTTATCTATTACTTGGCATTTTACACCATGATTATTAACAGGCTAATCTTCTTCACTGAACTGAAGGATCCTCCAGAGCAGTGGTGCTATCTGTTTTTTATTCTTCTTTTTCTAACAATCAGTACAGTACCTCACATAGAGTCAATATGTGGTTATTGGGCAGATAGATTTTAAAAAAATATTTTAAAATAAAGATTAGGACAACTGTTACCTATTTTTATGATTTGAACTGCAATGAACTGAGATGGATTAATATAAATTAGGAATTGGAGAAAAATCAAACCAAGTAGACATAGTGTAATTAGTTAGCAATTTATAAATTAAAAAGGAACTGAAGGTGTATTTTGTGGGATGTATCAGATACCCAAAAGGCATAACAAATATTATTATGGACACTGATGTATCAAACTTAAGAAATGAAACATATTTATATGGTTAAATGTCCCTTTGTAACCACATGTATCCCATTTGTTTTTCTCCCTCTACCTCCAGAATAATCACTCTGTTAAATTGGGTTAACATTTTCACACCTATCTTTATACTTCACTATACGTTTACATCTCTAGTGATAGTATATTTTGGAAAAAAATCAAAGATTAAATAAAATTATCCTTTTTTATGTTACTTCTTTCAACTAAGCAATCTATTTTTTCAGGATTATTCAGGATGATAAATATTCCTCTTTCTTCATTTAAATCACTATGTGTTGATCCATTTATTAATTAATTTATATTATACTTTAAGTTCTGGGGTACATGTGCAAAATGTGCAGGTTACAGAGGTATATACATGCCATGGTGGTTGCTGCACCCATGAGCTCATCATTTACATTAGGTATTTCTCCTAATGCTATCACTTCCCTAGTCCCCAAGCCCCACCCCCAACCGCCAGCAGGCCCTGGTGTGTGATGTTCTTCTCCCTGTGTCCATGTGTTCTCATGGTTCAACTTATGAGTGAGAACATGTGGTGTTTGGTTTTCTGTTCTTGTGTTAGTTTGCTGAGGATGATGGTTTCCAACTTCATCCATGTCCCTGCAAAGGACATGAATTCATTCTTTTTTATGGCTGCATAGTGTTCCCTGGTGTATATGTGCCATAGTTTCTTTATTCAGTCTATTATTGATGGCCATTTGAGTTGATGCCAAGTCTTTGTTATTATGAACAGTACCCCAATAAACATAGATGTGCATGTGTCTTTATAATAGAATGGTTTATAATCCTTTGGGTATATACCCAGTAATGGGATTGCTGGGTCAAATAGTATTTCTATTTCTAGATCCTTGAGGAATCATCACACTGTTTTCCACAATGGTTGAACTAATTTACACTCCCACCAACAATGTAAAAGCATTCCTATTTCTCCACATCCTCTCCAGCATCTGTTGTTTCCTGACTTTTTAATGACTTCCATTCTAACTGGTGTGAGATGGTATCTCAAAGTGGTTTTGATTTGCATTTCTCTAATGATCAGTGTTGATGAGCTTTTATTCATATATTTGTTGGCTGCATAAATGTCTTCTTTGGAAAAGTGTCTGTTTATATCCTTTGCCCACTTTCTGATGGGGATGTTTGTTTTTTATTTTTGATAGACATTTGTCCATTTCTTTTTTATTAGTATTATTTTCAAAATTCTTGCATTCATCTTCATGTATAGGTTTCTCTTGTGTATATACTTAAAATTCTTAATTTTATTATTATTGAGCTTATTTAGAGTTTTTTCTTTCTCTCATGTTTAAGATACAATTATTTATCCTGAGGTAAATATATCTTATTTTTTAAATTTTCAAAATTTTAGATTTTTTAAATTTTCAATTTTTAAAAAATATTTAAGGTCTTGATTTGTCTAAGATTGATTTTTGTGTGTACTAAGATATTTTTTTCAAATAAAAAATATTTGTGCCAACAATATTTACTGAGTATGTTTTTCTTTCTTCATTGATCTCAATGAAAGCTATATCCATAAATGCATATGTTTTCGTTTATGCATAGGTTCCCTGACTGTCTATTTTGTTCTACTGATCCATTTCCCATCCCTACACCAATACCACTACCCTGTGTTAATAGTTTTCTTTTAGAAGTCTTGTTATTTAATAGGAGAAATCTTCCTGCTAATGCTTCTTTAGAGGTGTCTTTGCAATTTTTAGCGTTATATTCTTCCACTTACATTTTTCAACGAGTTCATTATTTAGAAAGGTGAATAAATATATTAGAACTTGAACTGATGTTGAAGCAGTGGATCAGTTTTGGAAGGACATATATTTTTGTGAATATTGAGTCTTCTATCAATGAACATGGCATATATCCTCACTTTCTGTTAATGAACTGAATGTTATAGTTTTGTTCCTAACAGCTTTACCACATCATTTTTAAAATTTATTTTTAGATAACTTCTATTTTTAGTTAATAATTTAAGTGACTTTTTAGGGTACATTTTTATAATTGGTTGTTGCCTGTATGCAAAACAGTAACTGGCTTTCATGTATTGGACTTATATCTAGCCACCTTTGAAAAATTTTTCAAATAGCAAGTATTCAGGTTCTGGCAATATGGCTGACTTAGAGCACCAAGGGACCCTTTAACCGCAAAATAATTAAGGTTCAAAAGCTACTCTATTTGAGAAATATCTGACTCAAAAAAGGTAAAGCTAGTCTAAGGATCCCTCCATTACAAAACCCATACATAACAAAAGCAGAAAAGCAAACCAACAAAACTATCAAAGCTGACACAAGGATATGGAACACTGCAATTCTCATACTGTTGCTTGGAAGGCAAGTTCCTAATTTCAAATTTTATATTATCTTGGAAAATTATTTGACATTTTCTCTCAAAAGTAATCCTTTAAATACCTTACAACTACAAATTCCATTTCTAGGTACCTGCCTATGATGAAGTTTTATGCACATGTTCCAGAAGATATACATGAATGTCAATAGCATATTAATTAGAGTAAAAAGCTAGAAAATGTAGAATTTTTTTCAAGATAGTATAGATACAGATTATCATACAGCAGTAAAGGAAATAAACAGGTACATGCAACAACAAGAATAAATGTTGAGTTAAAAAAGCAAGTCTAGCTGGGCATGGTAGCTCACGTCTGTAATCCTAGCACTTTGGGAAGCTGAGGAAGGAAAATCGCTTGAACTTGGGAGGCAGAGGTTGCAGTGAGCAGAGAGCCTGGGTGACACTGTTGACAGCCTAGTCATTTTCTAAGAAGAAAATCCTGGGCTGGGTGTGGTGGCTCACACCTATAATCCCAGCACTTTGGGAGGCTGAGGTGGGTGGATTATCAGAGGTCAGGAGTTCGAGACCAGCCTGACCAACATGGTGAAACCCCGTCTCTTTAAAAAATTCAAAAAAATTAGGCGGGCATGGTGGCATGCACCTGTAATTCCAGCTACATGGGAGGCTGAGGCAGGAAAATCGCTTGAACCCAGGAGGCGGAGGCTGCGGTGTGTCGCGATTGCACCACTGCACTCCAGCCTGGATAACAAGAGCAAAACTCCGTCTCCAGAAAAAAAAAAAGCAAGTCTAAGAAGATAAAGATAACATAGAATATCACTTTTATACAACCCCCTCAAAACAAAAGAAAACAATATATTCTTAGCCAATATTTCTGAAAGGACTCCATATTTTTAAGAAAACAGTAAAATAAACAAGAAATTTAGGACAGTATTACCTTGAGGAAAGAGTCACAGTTATTAAGCCAGGGAAGGAACATGTAGGTGGATGCAAATTATTGTTAATGTCCTATTTCTTGAGCTGAGTGTCTGGCTTATGAGTCATTGTGTTCTTCTGCTCTATTAATAATATTTGCATGGCATACGAATCTTTTGTATATGTAAACACATATTGATATAATAAAAAGAATAAAGATAAAAAAGAATATAAAACATTCATCTATTCATTTAGCAAATACTTACTAAGTACCTACAAGACCTAGAAACCAACCTATGTAACAGATATTAGAGAATACCAATAACACTACTGGTATTAAACGTGACAAAAGAAAATTCCTGTATATATAGATCACAGATTCTGCTAGATTCAGCTAAAGCAACATAATGCAATGGAACTTATAAAATCAACATACTTACAAAGTTGCCTGAAGGAGAAATAAAGTCAATGTCTTTCACTTAAAAATTATCAACAATCTGGACAAAAGATGACAAAAAATTAGTAGGTAAAATCTCTGCAACAATATTCACCTTATTTCACCTTTTCTATAAAAAGTAGAGCTTCAGAGATGGCCAAAGGGTTTGATTTGAAAGGCCAAATGAACAAATATTTGTTTTAGCTACTTAAAGATTTTATTTTCTATTGAATGCTTCACAAATGTGACATAAACCTATTGATGTTTTTCACCTCTAAATATTCAATACTCATTAGGCACAGATAAGGACCGAGGTATCATCATTATAGATACTAAACTTTTGTCTATTCCTTCAGAAACGATGTGAGCCCTCAACCAGATAAACACTTACCCATATTAACCATGTACTAATACTATCCCAAAGTGGAGAATCTGGAGATTATCACATTTAGGGTGTTAATGTTAAGCATTCAGTCAACTAAGGACTGCAGAGAAATTACTAGTCAGAAAAATATCTAATATGCTACAAAATGTGTTACTTTTAGTTTGCAATAATAATGAATGTTTCTAGATAGCAAGGCTGTCCTCCTATATAAAAACAAGTGAGCAGAGGGTGAAAGAAACACAGTCAAGTAAAAAAATTTCAAGCGGTCCTTAAGTTTGACTATAAAAAGAAAAAGGTAGTACTTGCTGCCACCTGAGTGAAGATTTATAATTTAATTTTAGATCGAGTTACAGCATTTATTGAGCTAAACTAAAAAGTTTGGAGCACTAATCCGAGATAGAGTGGCACTAAATTTTCTAAGGTATATTTACAAACAAAACAGTTCTAGTAAACTCAGAAGACACCTCAAAAATAGCAAAATAAATGTTTCAAAAATCAGTGAATGTCATCTTAATGTAATATTGTTAGTTTAGTAACAGCCATCAGTTTTCTTTTTCTTCTGAATTAATAAATAGGTTTATACGATCTTGGCATGAATCCAAACAGATTTCAGAAAATCACTGATCTAAGGTAAACTGGAACCAAGGAATCCTGAACAAAAGAGAACACTTTTTTTCTCATTCATAAAGATTGGCAGAATCACATGTACTGAAACAGGGCAAAACATGCAAAAATTAAAGGCTATTGTTTCGGCCCAAAACTTTCAAAGTATAAAAACTGAGGCATAGACCAAAGCAAAGTCAATTATCGGTTATGGAAATTAGTTCAGAATCAGTTAGTCACAAAAAAATAAAGAAACAAAAGTAGAGTTCATAGCCAGAATAAATTTTTTTTAAAAAAACGAGATGTTGCCGGGCGCGGTGGCTCACGCCTGTAATCCCAGCACTTTGGGAGGCCGAGGCGGGTGGATCACAAGGTCAAGAGATTGAGACCATCCTGGTCAACATGGTGAAACCCCATCTCTACTAAAAATACAAAAAATCAGCTGGGCATGGTGGCGCGTGCCTGTAATCCCAGCTACTCAGGAGGCTGAGGCAGGAGAATTGCCTGAACCCGGGAGGCGGAGGTTGCGGTGAGCCGAGATCGCGCCATTGCACTCCAGCCTGGGTAACAAGAGTGAAACTCTGCTGTCTGAAAAAAAAACAAAAAAACAAAAAAACAAAAAAAAAACAACGATATGTTTATCATAGTACCTGGTACCTAGCAATCACTCAATAAATGGGTTAAGCATAGAGGTAGTAGCATTCTTGTTTCTGATTGATTTACAATTGATGATCTTTAAGGGTTCTGTCATCACTTCTGGATGCTTGTCAAATCACCAAACATTATGTAGATTGTAATATATTTGGCCAGTAGGTTCTGACATGTTATAATGAGTTCGAAACTGATTAATTTAAATAAAAGGAAAAATAATACAAGTAATACCTACATTGGCACATCATCATCAAATGAGTATTTAAATGAGAAAAAAAGATGTTTTGGTAATACCCTGAGAAAACCCCCTTTCTGAGAAAAAAAAAAAAAAATTAGTGGGCAAAAAGCATGGTAAAGTTTTTGGAAAGTCATCTACCATTTATAATAAACTCTCTTCAGATGCCTAAGAAATCCCCTCTTACTTCCATATGTTAATATATTCTTTGAATATAAATTCCAAATTAAAAACTAATTCTTAATAGAAAGCTTTTGTTAAAAGCAACATTTTGAAATGCTGTCAGTAACTATCATAAATATTTGAGAAGTTAATATTTTAATCTTCAACTATAGCACAGAAAACACTTTTAGTGACAGACAGTGCTTCATTAATGGAGTTCTGTGTGTCTAATTGCTTTAGGCACAGTGAGCTGCATTATTTTGACACATGACATGCAATTAGTACATGGTCACACGGCTAACGGGAGATTTTACACCTTTTTTCCTTCTACATTCACAGTGGATAATTAGCATATTTTTTCTGCTTAGAATAATAATCAGAGCCTTAGATCCAGAAATTGCCTAATGAGGTAAAATTCCAGTTGTTGACATTAATACATGTGACACATTTTTTCAGTTGTTAAAGTAAACCTTGTGCTACCACTTCATTTATCCTTTCCCAAGTGCCCTGATGAGCCGGGAGTTATGTTGTTCTTAGCATCAAATTGTTGAGAAGAAAGACCCCAATAGATGTTTTATACCATTATTTCCCTGCCCCTCGCACAGTAGGTGCCAAATAAATACTGCTGACAAAATCTAAAAGGGTAACTTTTAGTATCTTCCATTGTCACTGAAGTATTATCAAGATTCAAAATAGATATAAACTATGAAGGCACTGTATGCTATTTTGGAGAGCTCTTAGAATTTAAAAAGTGGATTATTTTATAATATAAAATTAGATCCAAACAAGTTTTTATCAAAATGTTCTTAATTTTATTAAAAATACTTAAGAGTAATGAAAAACTCATCCAATATTTCCCTAGAGCAGAAGCAGATTTTGGGTGAAGTTAATATAGCTTAAGTGTCAAGGTCCATCACTAAACAGACCCTCCAAGGTGAATGTTGCATTTCTAATAATTTTCTCTTCATATTTGTATTATTTTCCTCAAAGTGTCCTCACCCAAGTTACATATGATTTAGGCCCCACATAATTTAGATCTGTTCCTGGTAAAAATCATCATGCTGCCTGAACATAAGCTGTTAGATCCTAAGTGAAACGCACATACACCTGGTGAAATATTATTTCACCTGTTTGTTTTCACTGTAAAATGGTAGAAATTGGTTAAAATAGATACATGGAACATTTAAAAAACTACATAATATCTATAAATTAAAGAATTATTATTCCTACCTCCTCTATGAACTGTGCCACACAAAACAGGTATTCATTAGTGTGGTGGCTTTCCGGTCTATTTTCTCACCTCTCACACTATTGGCTTACATTACTTGAGCCGAAACATTTTCTTTAATTTAATGATTTAAATAGGTAATCTCCTGGTCTCTTTCATATTTTAACTAATTTTATTTCTAACATAAATCTGTAAAAAAAACTATCTTAAAGTTTAGATCATACCAGCTATTTTTGACTTTATAGGGATCAACTATTGACACATTTTAAAATTTGAGTCAATTAACATTTCGGAATTTAAAGATAGGAAAATTTTATCTTATATAATTTAAACTAATTTTTAAATGTTAGCTTCATTTTTTTACTTCTGCTATTAACTTAGCTATTACTCAAATAAACCATTTTCATATGGAGCCATGTGATTAAACAAATAATTTTCATTTTTTGAACATCTTTCAAGAAAGAAAAAAATAGTTTCAGTTATTGTTACATACTCTATTACTTTGGCACCAACATACTCAATTGTTTTAATTTAGTAATCTTCCTCTTAATAAAGAAGACTTTTCTAAATAGTCATTGAAGAAAAGGAGGCTGTAAAGTATCATTTTGGGCTATCTGCACTCTGTGAATAGTATGTCCCTACATCTATCCATTTCAAAACATCCACTCAAGACAGTGAACCTCCTAGGCTAAAATAAATAGAGCTTTAGTCACTGTACATATACCATACACTCTACTGGGGCCTCTTCGTTTATCATTCTTTTTTGACTCCCTAATGATATCATTTTATTTATTCAACAAATTGTATTGAGTGACTGTATATTAAAATCAGTTTTTCTAAATGGAATTCTGCTGAATAATTTCCAGATACTACCAACAGCCTTTTAAAAACTTTTTCTTATTATTTATTTTTTCAAATATTTTTATTGTGCAATACAAGTAAAATTTACCATCTTAACCACTTTTAAGTGTACAGTTCAGTGGTATTAAGCTTACTTATATCCATGTATGACCCTCACCACCATTCATTATCAGAATTATTTTCATCTTCCAAAACTCAAACTCTGTACCCATTAAACAACAATTCCCTATATCTCTTCTCCCCGCTCAGCTCCTGGAAACCACAGTGCACTCTTTGTTTCTGTAATATTGACTGCTCTACCTGTCTCATATACGTAGAATTGTATATCATTTGTCTTTTTTATGACTGGCTATTTCACTTAACATATATCCTCAAAATTCATTCATATTATAACATACATGACAATTTTCTTTCTTTTTATAAGGCTGAATAATATTCCATTGTGTATATATATTCCATTGGGTGTGTGTGTATGTGTGCCATATATATATGTATGTGTGTGTGTATATATATATATGTGTGTGTATATATATATATATATGTGTGTGTGTGTGTGTGTGTGTGTGTGTATATATATATATATATATATATATATATATTCCTTTTGCTTAACTATTCATCTGTGGATGGGTACATGGATTATTTCTGCATTTTAGCTATTTTGAATAATGCTGCCATGCACATGAGTATACAAATATTCCTTTGAGACCCTTTCAATTGTTTTACATATGTACAAATTTAACATGGCTCATAACATAAGTGAAATTGTTAGATCCTACGATAAACCTATTTTTAATGTTTTGAGGAACTGTCATACACTATTCCCTGGAATACTGTTTTACATTCTTACCAACAGTGCATAAGGGTTCCAATGTTTTCACTTCTTACCAAGACTTGTTATTTTCTGGGTTGTTTTGTTTTGCTTTGCTTTTATAGTAGCCATTCTAATAGGTTTAAGCTGGTATCACATTGTGGTTTTGACTTGCATTTCCTTAGGTGGAACTGATATTGACCATCTTTTCATACATTTATGGCCATTTGTATATCTTCCATGGAAAAACATTTATTCAAATCCTTTTTCCACTTTTGAATTGGGTTGTTTTTATTGTTGTTGTTGTTCTTGTTACTAATAGCTTTTTAAAATTAAATTTTCTCTTTAGGAGCCTATTGCTTCCTAACTGGTCTTTAAAATACCGGACTATTTAACATTGCCTTTCATATAGATTCATACCTTTCAAAATGCATTCCCAGAAATTACTTCATTTGAGCATTATAACCACCTAGCAAGAGAATCAAATTCATTTTATTACATGTGCTTGAATGAATCCGAAAAACACCTTGGAAAATGCCTAGGCAGACCCCAAGACTCCTAGGTGAGTTCGTCTACAAAATATGCCATTCATTCACAATTGTTCTAAATTTTCTCTTCCAATGTTTTGATTTTCAGAAAGAAATCAGGGAACTGACTAAAACATTTCATTCTCTTTCCTCTTTTATCTCACACACATGCTAAGCAAAAAGGACTTCAGAGGAACTCATTTTATATTTCACCTTCCAACAGATATAATATCCATCAGCTTCTAATCCACCTAGTTATGACAATTTTCTTTTGGGCCACTGATTGTTTCCTCTCAGTGTCTTTAGCTGACTTTGGCTCCTCTGCTCCATCACTAAATATCTGGGCATTTCTAGAGTTTTATCCTGAGTTATTTTTTCTTCTCACCCACTCACTTTTTCTAAGTACACTCATCCTCTTTGATGGTTTTAAATGGCTACATGTCAATGAGTCCCTAATCCATATCTCTAGCCTCAAACATGCACCAGAACGCCATGGTCACTTAAACAACTGTATTCATGACATTTTCACATGGCTAATAGGCATCTTAAACATGGTCAAATTTAACATTGCTCACAACAAAGCTCTTTGGAATGCAGCCCTCCAGAAAACTAGATCCTTTCTCCAGAATCCTCATCTCAGCAGGTAGCAGCCCCATCGACCCAATTTCTTAAGCCAACAATCTGAAAGACTACCTTTGAATTTTTTTTAATTGCATTTTAGGTTTTGGGGTGCATGTAAAGAACATGCAGGATTGTTGCATAGGTACACACGTGGCAGTGTGATTCGCTGCCTTCCTCCCCTTCACCTATATCTGGTATTTCTCCCCATGCTATCTCTCCCCAAATCCCCACCCCCCCCTGTCCCTCCCCTATTTCCCCCCAACAGACCCCAGTATGTAGTGCTCCCCTCGCTGTGTCCATGTGTTCTCATTGTTCAACACCCGCCTATGAGTCAGAACATGCGGTGTTTGATTTTCTGCTCTGTGTCAGTTTGCTGAGAATGATGGTTTCCAGGTTCATCCATGTCCCTACAAAGGACACAAACTCATCGTTTTTGATGGCTGCATAATATTCCATGGTGTATATGTACCACATTTTCCCTATCCAGTCTATCATCGATGGGCATTTGGGTTGGTTCCAGGTCTTTGCTATTGTAAACTATGCTGCAATGAACATTTGTGTGCATGTGTCCTTATAGTAGAATGATTTATAATCCTTTGGATATATACCCAGTAATGGGATTGCTGGGTCAAATAGAATTTCTATTTCTAGGTCCTTGAGGAATCAAGACTGACTACCTTTGAATTTATCCTTCAAAGTAGGTCAATTTGCTTGCCTACCTCATATCCATCAAAAAATATACCTTACATAGTCTAGTCTCTACGTCTTTACTACTACCACCACCACCATGTCTCACCTGACCTAATATCATCACCTCCTTACTAGTCTGGGCCCTTACAAACCATTTCCCAAACAGCAGATATTTGCCATTTTAAACTTAAATCAAATCATGTTATTCCATTTTTAAAATCTTCAAGTGATTTTCCATCTACAATTAAAAAATAATAAAATCTGAACTCCTTACACTGAACTGCAAAGTCCTACATAGAAACATGTTTACTTCATCTTTCCTCTCTGTCTTGTCCCGATCTTGATGGCATTCTCTCATTTTCCTGAACACATTGGTATGTTTCTCATTTTTGGACATTTCATCATCCTCTACCTTGATTACTCTTCACCCTGATCTTTTATGACTAGCTCTTTCTTGTCATCTAGGTGTTAGCTTAAATATTATATCAAAAAGATCTCCTCCTACTAAACACTCAATCTACAATAGCCCATTAATTTCTATAATATAATCTTATATTATTTCTCTGAAGAGGATTTATCCCTAGCTGATCTACTGTATGTTTGTTTATTTAATCTCTAACCTGGAGAAGGATATAAGCTCCACAAAGACATTATTACTTGTGCTCACCATTATATCATCAGCATACAGCAAACAATAAGTACTCATAAATAGTTGAATTAACAAATTTAAATCCTCCCAAAAAGCTTCTAGAATCCCTAGATCTTGTTAATTTACCTAGGTCCTCTGCTGGCCTCTTTTATGACCTTTCTCAAGATGCAATGCAAGTTGCCTAAAAAGACAGTCTTCCAAAGTCACCTTATCAATGTTAAACACTTGTTAAAACAAACAAACAAACAAACAAACAAACAAAACTAGAATCCAAGTAGTGTAATTAGGCCACAACAAACAACTGAACTCAGGTCTAAATATCCCAAAGCCAGAAATAACATTTATTCCTCTATTAAGGAATAATTGATTACCTGAAAAGAAATAAATTTTAGGTTCTTGGAAATAAGGAACTATTTTGGCCCAATGCCTTGTGTAATCAAATTTACATACTTGTAAATTTGATTTGGTTCTTTACCTTACCTAGTCTCTACACTAAAAGGTTACAAAATAGTTTAAGAACAAGATAATCACACTTAAAACATAAAATAACTAACACATGAGACATATTTTTTTGTAAACTCAGTTAAATCTCTTAGAAATATGAAGCCCTACAAAGTACTGTTTAATTTTAATGCAAGAAATGTTCAACAAATGATATTACACGAGACTTTTTCTCTCATTTCAGAGTTTCAGAAGAGATCCCGGAGGTCAAAGCAGTGTTAAATATCTTCCGTCTTATAGGGAAACAGGACCATCATTGAAAAACTTGGAAAAAGGTAAACCAAATGGTTTTTCAGTGTCAATCTATCACCAGCCTCTCAGCTTAACAAAAAGCATAGAAAATTATCAAAGTCTAGAATTGGAGGACAAAGTAATCAGTCTAATCTTTCCTAAAAATACAACTAGAAAAGCAAGAAAACATGTAAAAAAATAAAAACTGTTTGCAAGTATCATAGAATAACAAAATGCTGAAGACTCACCAGGCTAGGTTCTAAGGAAGAAAAAAGCTTACAGAAGTGAGTTACTCAAGACAACACTACCAGTCTGGGATCACTCTAGGGATCTTTTCTGAATCCAGAGAGTGACTCTAAATGGCTAAAATATGAAGCCCTACTTTTTATGGCTTCTACAGGATAGACTAAAAAAAATGATGTTCAACTTCCAGCAGGAAGGTAGTTATGGTGATTCAGAAGTAATAAGGTAAGCTGCAAGTAGAAAGATTATTACATGTACTGCAGCTCAGCTTTGAGTCATATCCATTGCTAAACCTGGACTATGGTGATTCCATCCTGGTGCTATCACCAGGTGCCTGACATAAACAAACAAACAAAACTCTATGTAGGAAAGTACAGGTTAGTGTAAAAGTAGTTGTGGTTTTTGCCATGTAAAGTAATGGCTTTACATTATTTCTACAAACAACTCTGCAATTACAAAGCCTACCATATTAAATAAACAAACAAATAAACAGCCACAAAGAGCCAACTCAACACAGTAACACCATAAAAAAAAATCCAATAGAAACTTACCTAAATGAAATACAGAGTTGAAGTTATCCTACACACAATTTATAACAGTTATATTTATCATTTTTCAGGATATAAAAGAAAAAATTGAAAAATTCATCAGATACCTCAAAATATATAGAAGAAAAAAATTAAAATTCTGGAACTTAAAAATGTAAAAATACATTTATAATAACCAAAATAAGAACTCAACAAACAGGTGAAAATTGGACAGTTTTAGCTGTGAAAAACTATTAGGAACTGGAGCATATGTCAGAAGAAAATAGAATGAAACAAGAAGAAACAAAAGAAGGAAAAATACAGAAAACAGTGTATGTAACATTGACTATACCATAGAAAATACTAAAGGATACCGGGATCCAAAAAGGAGTGGGAGAGAATCAGGAAGAAGCAACATTTGAAAAGCTGATAGCTGAGAACTTCCTAATACTGCTGAAAGACTTTAAGCCACAGATGCAAAGTGTTACAGGATTAAAAAGCAACTGGGCACCTTCCGTGATTGAACATCCCTAGTCTGAAAATCAGAAATCCTAAATGCTTCAAAATCCAAAAATCGCTAAGTGCCAACATTATGCCACATTTATAAAATTCCACACCTGGCCTCAAGTGATGGGTTGCAGTCAAAACCGAGGTGCACAAGACACAGTTTATTCAGTGTCTTCAAAGGAAAAAAGACCCTCCCAGGTCTCTTCAGCTGCAATATATCTTTTCCTTACATGCCCAGATTTTCCTATGCAAGTACACCCACAAAGTGCCATAAAACAACACTAATAAAGACCAGATGGGCCAATGGCAGTTTCCCCACAATACCTTATATGAACAAAACCTACATGCATTACTCACTGTGGTTTTTTTGTTTGCTTTGTCTCTGTTCTATGGTGTAGATATTGCTAAAAACGTTCAAAAGACTGGCACTGTTAGTAACAGTGATAAGAGAGGATGCATTTATCTTTACCTATCGCACAAAAAGTCAAGCTTCCGGAGAAGCTAGACAGCAGTGTGAAGGTAGAGCATGGTGTTTGAATGACCATCATATATGACCTGAAGAAACAGAAGAATAGACTGATGAAGTTTTATGCTAAAAGTGATGAACAGAAATCAATAAAAATTTGAAAACACTGCATAGGATGGGTGCGATGGCTCATGGTTGTAATCCCAGCACCTTCGGAGGCGGAGAGTGGATCGTTTGAGTTCAGGAGTTCAATAGCAGCCTGGTCAACTTGGTGAAACCCCATCTCTACAAAAAATACAAAAATTAGCCAGGCAGTAGTGGCACACAGCTGCATTCCCAACTACTTGGGAGGCTGAGGCAGGAGAATCACCTAAGCCTGGGATATGGAGGTTGTAATGAGCTGTGATCATGCCACTGCACTCCAATCTGGGTGACAGAGTGAGACCCATGTCTCAAAAAAAAAAAATAATAATAACCACAGAAAGGAAAAACACTGCATTTAGCTCTAGCTAAAACTGAAAATCTGAATCATGTATTAAAAGAGTAAATCCATCAGAGTCTCAGTGAACACATGACACTTCACGGTATGCTGATCATGAAACAAGCAAATATCTACCAGGATGAACTGAAAATTTTAAGGGAACTGTGAATACTCAAAAGGCTGATTGCAGAAATTTAAGAAAATACGTGGCACTAAATTTTTAAGATTTGTGGTAATTAAGTATCTGCTAGTCATGAAACAGTAGAGAAATGCATTGACGAGTTTGCCAGCGTCATCCCTGGTGAAAATCTGACAGCAGAACAAGTATATAATGCTGATGAAACACCATTGTTTTGTTGTTATTGCCCCAGAAAGACAGTCCTACAGGAATGATGTCCTACAGGAATTAAGGATGCTGAGGACAGAATAACTGTGCTGGAATGTGCTACTGCAGCAGGCACACATTAAATACAACGTTCTGTAATAGGAAAATGCTTTGTATCCTTGCTGTTTTCAAGGAGTGACTTCCTTACCACCCTGTTGTTACGCTAACTAAAACCATGGATCAGCAGGAACATACTTTTTCTTCTTTTTGTAATTTATTTTTTCCATGTGTCATCTCTTTATCTTTTTAACTTTTATTTTGGATTCAGGGGGTACATGTGCAGTTTTGTTACATGAGTATACTGTATGATGCTGAGGTTTGGGTCACAGATCATTCCGTAACCCGGTTAGTGAGCATAGTACCCTATACACAGTTTTTCAGCCCACAGCCCTCTCCCTCTATCCCCACTCTTGTAGTCCCAACCCCAGTATCTACTGTTCTCATCTTTTCATCTATATATACTCAATTGTTAGTTCCCACCTATAAGTGAGAACCTGAAGTATTTGGTTTTCTGTTCTTCTGTGAATTCGCTTAGGATAATAGCCTCTAGTTGCATCCATGTTGCTGCAATGGACATAATTTCACTCTTTTTTATGGCTACAAAGTATTACATGGTGGCATATGTGCCACATTTTCTTTATTCAATCCACCATTGATATATACATAGGTTGATTCCATGTCTTTGCTATTGTGGATAGTACTGCAATGAAAATACCCGTCTATGTGTCTTTTTGGTAGAAAAATTTATATTCCTTTTGGTATATATCCAGTAATGGTACTGCTGGATCAAATGGTAGTTCTGATTTATGTTCCTTGAGAAATCTCCAAACTGCTTTCACAGTGGCTGAACAAATTTGCATTCCCACAAACAGTATGGAAGCATTCCCTTTCCTCTGCAGTCTTGCCAGCATCCACAATTCTTTGACTTTTTAATGACAGCCATTCTGACTGGTGTGAGATAGTATCTCATCATGGTTTTGATTTGCATTTCTCTGATAATTAGTAACAACGAGCAATTTTTTCATCTGTTTTTTGGCCACTTATGTCTCCTTTTGGGAAGTGTCTGTCCATGTCTTTGGCCATGTTTTTCGTGTTTTTGCTAGTTTTGTTTTCTTGCTTGTTAGGTTCCTTATAGATTCTTAATATCAGATCTTTGTCAAGTACATAGTTTACAAATACTTTCTCCCATTCTGTAGGTTGTCTGTTTACCCTGTTAATATGTTTTTCTGGGAAGCGGATGGGGCAGGGAGGGGGAGCGCCAAGATGGCCGAGAGAAGCCAGCACCAGAATGCAGATCCCAGGGAATGAGATGCAGAGCGCTAGAGGACTTCACCATTCCAAATGAGGTGCTGGATTCATTTCTGTGGGACTGATAAGGCACTAAAATTAGGACCAGGGAAGAAGCCACAGGGCGAGAGCCACCCAGGGGGACAAATCAAGACGGTGGGGGTGTGGGGGCACTTCCCCACCTGAAACGTGCAGCCAGCTTGAAGGTTGAGGGACTTAACCCCCTCGCTGTTCCGTTTTGGATCCTGCGCTTACCTCATTCCTCCTGCAACCCATGGTCCATGAGAGCCCTGCCAGATGGTGGGGCCTCATGGGTAGTCGTTGCACATCTGAGCAGCGGCTACCAGATGGGCAAGCTGTCACAGGGACCTGGGAGGGAGTTTGGACTAATGCCAGTGGGAGGACCATCCCACAGAGGGAGGCAGAGTTGAAAGCAGGGAAACAGATCATAAGGCCTGGCAGGCCCCACCTCCACAGAACTCAGACTGAAGCCCTAGCTAGAGATCTTGGCAGCAAATACACCAGCTTGATGCCAACCAGGAAGATCTAGCTGGGGAAGGAGAGATGCCACTGGGAAATCCGGGCCAATCTCACCTGCAAACTCCAGGGAAGGACCACCCACCCAGCAACCTGACTGAACCAGAGAGCGGCCAGCAACGCCCTCTACAGGCCAAAAGAGATACAGCTCCAACCTCAGCAGAAAAAAACATCACTCAGACTCCTCCTGAAATCACCAACTTCAAAGATTACAGGGAAATAAATCCACAAAGATGGGGAAAACCAGTGCAAAAGGGATTAAACCATCAAAGAACAGAACACCACTTCTCCTCCCAGGGATCACAACTCCTAACCATCATCGGAACAAAAAAAGACAGAGAATGAATCTGATGAATTGACAGAAGTAGGCTCCAGAAGGTGGGTAATAACAAACTTCTGTGAATTAAAAGACCATGTTCTAGCCCAATGCAAAGAAACCAAGAACCCTGAAAACAGGTTAAAATAAATGCTAAGTAAAATTACCAGCTTAGAGAAGAACATAAACAACTTGATGGAGCTGAAAAACACAGCACAAGAAATTCACAAGGCATATGCAAGTTTCAAAAGCCGAACTGATCAAGAAGAAAGGATATCAGAGATAGAAGATCAAATCAATGAAATAAAATGAGAAGGCAAGATTAGAGAAAAAAGAGTGAAAAAAAATGAACAAAGCCTCCAAGAACTATGGGATTATGTGAAAAAAACCTAATCTATGTTTGATCGGCACACCTGAATGTGATGGGGAGAATGAATCCAAGTTGGAAAACACTCTTCAAGATGTTATCCAAGAGAACTTTCCCAAGCAAACAAGGCAGGCCAACATTCAAATCCAGGAAATACAGAGACCACCACAAAGATATTCCTCAAGAAGAGCAACCCCAAGGCACAGTTGTCAGATTCACCAGGGTTGAAATGAAGGCAAAAATCCTAAGGGCAGCCAGAGACAAAGGTTGAGTCTCCCACAAAGGAAAGACCATGAGACTCACAGCGGATCTCTCGGCAGAAACACTGTAAGCTAGAAAGGATTGGGGGCCAATATTCATCATCCTTAAAGAAAGGAACTTTCAACCGAGAATTTCATATCCAGCCAAACTAAGCTTCATAAGTCAAGGAGAAATAAAATTCTTTACAGACAAGCAATTGCTGAGAGATTTTGTCACTACAAGACTTGCCTTACAGGAGCTACTGAAGGAAGTACTAAACAGGGAATGGAACAACCAGTACCAGCCCCTGCAAAAATATGCCAAATGGTAAAGAATAACAATGCAAAGAAACAGTCGCTTCAATTAATGTGCAAAAAAAACAGCCAGTAACAAAATGGCCGGATCAAATTCAAACATAACAATATTAATATTGGATGTAAATGGCCTAAATGCCCCAATCAAAAGACACAGAATGGCAAACTGGATAAAAAGTCAAGACCCATCGGTGTGCTGTATTCAGGAGACACATCTCACATGCAAAGACTCACATATACTCAAAATAAAGGGATGGAAGATTTACCAAGTAAATGGAGAGCAAAAACAAGCAGGGGTAGCAATCCTAGTCTCTGATAAAATGGACTTTAAACCAACAAAGATCAAGAGAGACAAAGAAGGGCATTATATAATGGGAAAAGGATCAATGCAACAAGAAGAAGCATTTATTGCTAAAAAGAAGAGGTAACTATCCTATTTATGCACCCAATGCAGGAGCACCCAGATAAATAGAGCAAGATCTTAAAGACCTACAAAGAGACTTAGACTCCCACACAATAATAGTGGGATATTTAACACTCCACTGACAATATTGGACAGATCAATGAGATACAAAGTCAACAAATGATATCCAGGACTTGAATGCAGACTTGGATCAAGTGGACCTAATAGACATTTCCAGGACACTCCACCCCAAATTCACAGAATACACATTCTTCTCAGCACCACATTGCACTTACTCCAAAATTGACCACATAATTGGAAGTAAATCACTCCTCAGGAAATGCAAGAATGGAATTCATAACAAACAGTCTCTCAGACCACAGCACAATCAAATTAGAACTCACGATTAAGAAAAGCACTCAAAACTGCACAATCACATGGAAACTGAACAACTTTTTTCTGAATGATGAATGGATAAACAATGAAAGGAAGGCAGAAATTAAAATGTTCTTTGAAACCAACAACAATGAAGACACAATGTACCAGATCCTATGGGACACATTTAAAGCAGTGTCTAGGGAGAAATTTATAGCAATAAATGCCCACATGAGAAAGAAGGAAAGATCTAAAATTGACACCCTACCATCAAAATTGAAAGAGCTAGAGGAACAAGATCAAAAAAACTCAAAACCGAGCAGAAATAGCAGAAGACAAGAAATAACTAAGATCAGAGGAGAACTGAAGGAGATAGAGATACAAAAAACCCTTCAAAAATCAATAAATTCAGGAGCTGGTTTTTGGAAAAGATCAACAAAATAAACACACCACTAGCTAGACTAATAAAAAAGAAATGAGAGAAGAATCTAATAGATGCAATAAAAAATGATAAAAGGGAGATCACCACCAATTCTTTGGAAATACAAACTACCATCAGAGATTACTACAAACAACTCTATGCACATAAACCAGTAAATCTGGAAGAAATGGATAAATTTCTGGACACTTGCATACTCCCAATACTAAGCCAAGAAGTAGTTGAAACCCTGAATAGACAAATAACAAGGTCTGAAGTCGAGGCAGCAATTAATAGCCTAATGACCAAAAAAAGTCCAGATCCAGACAGGTTCACAGCTGAATTCTACCAGACGTACAAAAAGGAGCTGGTACCATTCCTGTTGAAACTATTCCAAACAATCCAAACAGAGGGAATCCTTCCTAACTCTTTCTATGAGACCACCATCATCCTGGTATCAAAATCTGGCAGAGACACAACTAAAAAAGAAAACTACAGGCCAATATCTATGATCAACATTGATGCAAAAATCTTCAATAAAATACTGGCAAACTTATTGCAACAGCATATCAAAAAGCTAATCCAACATGATCAAGTAGGCTTCATCCCAGGGATGTAGGCTGGTTCAACATATGCATATCTATAAACATAATTCACCATATAAACAGAACCAAAGACAAAAACCACATGATTATCTCAATAGATGCACAGAAGGCCTTTGACAAAATTCAACAGTCCTTTATGCTAAAAACACTCAATAAACTAGGTATCAATGGAACGTATCTCAAAACAATAAAAGCTATCTATGACAAATCCACAGCCAATATCATACTGAATGGGCAACAAATGGAAGCATTCCCTATAAAGACTGGCACTAGATAAGGATGCTGTCTCTCACCAGTCCTATTCAGTACAGTACTGGAAGTTCTTGCCAGAGCAATTAGGCAAGAAAAAGAAATAAAGGGCATTCAATTAGGAAAAGAAGTCAAATTGTCCCTATTTGCAGATGACATGATTGTACATTTAGAAGACTCCATTGTCTCAGCCCATAACCTCCTGAAGCTGATAAGGAGACTTTAGCAAAGTCTCAGGATACAAAATCAATATGCAGAAATCACAAGCATTCCTATACAGCAATAACAGACAAACAGAGAGACAAATCATGAGTGAACTCCCATTTACAATTGCTACAAAGGGAATAAAATACCCAGGAATACAACTAACAAAGGAGGTAAAAGATCTCTTCAAGGAAAACTACAAACCACTGATTAAGGAAATGAGAGAGGACACAAACAGATGAAAAAACATTCCATGCTCATGGTTAGAAAGAATCAATATTGTGAAAATGGCCATACTGCCTAAAGTAATTTATAGATTCAATGCTATCCCCATCAAGCTACCATTGACCTTCTTCACAGAACTGGAAAAAACCACTTTAAACTTCATATGGAACCAAAAGAGAGCCTACATAGCCAAGACAATCCTAAACAAAAAGAATAAAGCTGGAGGCATCACACTACCTGACTTCAAACTATACTACAAGGCTACAGTAATCAAAACAGCATGGTGCTGGTATCAAAACAGAGACATGGACCAATGGAACAGAACAGAGGCCTTGGAAGGAACGCCACACATCTACAACAATCTGATCTTTGACAAACCTGACAAAAACAAGCAATGGGGAAAGGATTCCCTGTTTAATAAACGGTGTTGGGAAAACTGGCTAGCCATATGCAGGAAGCTGAAGCTGGACCCCTTCCTTACACCTTATACAAAAATTAACTCCAGATCAATTAAAGATTTAAACATAAGAACACCATAAAAACCCTAGAAGAAAATCTAGGCAAAACCATTCAGGACATAGGCACAGGCAAGCAAGCACTTCATGACTAAAACACCAAAAGGAATGGCAACAAAAGCCAAAATAGAAAATTGGGACCTAATTAAACTTAAGAGCTTCTGCACAGCAAAAGAAACAATCATTAGAGTAAACCAGTAACCAACAGAATGGGAAAAAATTTTAACAATCTACCCATCTGACAAAGGGCTAATATCCAGAATCTATAAAGAACTAAAACAGATTTACAAGAAAAAAAACAAACAAACCCATTCAAAAGTGGGCAAAGGATAGGAACAGACATTTTTCAAAAGAAGACAAATATGCAGCTAACAAACAGGAAAAAATGGTCATCCTCATTGGTCATTAGAGAAATGCAAATCAAAACCACATTGCGATACCATTTCACGCCAGTTAGAATGGTGATCATTAAAAAATCTGGAGACAACAGATGCTGGAGAGGATGTGGAGAAATAGGAACACTTTTACACTGTTGGTGGGGGTGTAAATTAGTTTAACCATTGTGGAAGACAGTGTAGCGATTCCTCAAGGATCTAGAAACAGAAATTCCATTTGACCCAGCAATCTCATTACTGGCTATATACTCCAAGGATTATAAATCGTTCTATCATAAAGACACCTGCACACATATGTTCATTGTGGTGCTGTTTACGATAGCAAAGGCCTGGAACCAACCCAAATGCCCATTGATGATAGACTGAACAAAAAAATGTGGCACATATACACCATGGAATACTATGCAGCCATAAAAAATGATGAGTTTGTGTCCTTTGTAGAGACATGGATGAAACTAGAAACCATCATTCTCAGCAAACTGACACAAGAACAGAAGACCAAACACCGCATGTTTTCACTCATAGGCGGATGATGAACAATGAGAACACCTGGGCACAGGGAAGGGAACAATGCTCACAGGGCTAGGTTGGGCGGTGGAGGGGAGGGGAGGGGGATGACAGCAGGTGGGGTCAGGGAGGATGGGGAGGGCTTACACTGGAAGAAATGCCTGATGTAGGCGATGGTGGGGGGAATGGAGACAGCAAATCACCATGGCATGTATGTAACTATGAAACAATCCTGCAGGATTCAGGATGTACACATGTACCCCAGAGCCCAAATACAATTAAAATACACACACACACACACACACACACACACACACACACACTTTTTTTTTCTTATTTCTTATTTCCAATGAGGTTGGAGGTATTATTTTTTATTTTTTTTCTATGCAGAAGCTCTTTAGATTAATGAGGCAACTTGTCAATGTTTTGTTGTAATTGCTTTTAAGGACTTAGCCATAAATTCTTTGCCAAAGCTGATGTTAAGAAGGGTAGTTACTAAGTTTTCTCCTAGGATTTTTACAGTTTGTAGACTTACATTTGAATCTCTAGTCTACCATGAATTTAATTTTGTACATGGTAAAAGTTAGGGGTCTAGTATCATTCTTCTGCCTAAGACTAGCCAGTTTTCACAGCACCATTTATTGAACAGGGAGTCAGGGGCATAGTTTCTAATTAGTTTCACAAACATTTTGTACCAATGGCTCATGTTCACTTCAGGGAAACTGGACTGAATGACGACTGCAAGATTTTGTTACTCCTTGACAACAATTCTGTTCCTTCTCTAACTGAAATTGTGATAAAAATAATGTTTATACTATGTACTTTTCCCCAAATGTAACTTCATTAATTCACTCAGATGACCAGGATATCCTTAGATCAATGAAGAATAAATATAAAAACACTCTCTTGAACAGTATGCCAGCAGCAGTGAACAGAGGCATGGGTGTGGAAGGGCTTCAGAAGGAAGTCAGCATGAATGATGCCATATATGCCATTGTCAATGCTTGGAATACAGTGACTAATGACCTAGTTGTGTATGCCAGGCAGAAGTCCTGGCTTATGACTATGTTCAGTGATGATGTTGAACAAGGTGATGACTTTGAAGGATTTCATATGTCAGATGAAACAAAAACTCTGACCTTCCTACATATGCAAAATACATACTTTTAGAGTCTCTCAGTAAGTTGGAAGAAGTGGGTATCAAAGGATTTTTTAACAATTATAATAAGACTTCAGATTTTCATTCATTAATCAATAACAAAATAGCCAAAATGATTCTGAATCAAGGTGATTGTGATAATAGTGAAGATGAAGATGATTTTGTTAACACTACAGCCAAGCGCTCATAAATGACATGGTTAAAATGTGTAACAGGCTTATAGGAGGAATAGAGCAGTATTCACTCAGAATAAGAAATCATTTCAGCTTATAAAATCAAAGAGGGACTTATGAGACAACAACATTGTTAACAAGGCATATGACTCTGGAGAAAACTTTTTAAAAAGCCATCTAGCATAACGCCTCTTTATCCCTAGAGGACCCACTTCCTGGTCCCTCAACTGCTTCTGGTGTTTCTTCCCACCAAAACAATAAAATACAGTGTACTGTAGCCTTTAAATCAAAACACAGCATTGAAGGTGGAGAATGAAAGCCTTTCATTGTTTGTTTCTGCTGTTGTTTAACAGCTTATCCAGGTATTCTGATGTTAACACTGTGCTGTTTAGTTAACCCGAACACATTATTATTTCTGTATTAATGGCATGTCATTTTTTTTAACTGTTAAGTATCTATCAATGAATAGGAGTAAAAATGATTACTTATTAGTAGCATATAAATTTAAAGTTAGGGATAATGATGGTGATAAATAACCACAGACTGTCCACACAGGTGGCTGGGACAGTGACACCATTGCCTTCTTATGGTTCAGTGCACACAAACTTTGCTTCGTGCACAAAATTATTTAAAATGTCATATTAAATTACCTTCAGGCTATGTGCATAGAGTATATCTGAAACAAATAAATTTTGTGTTTAGACTTGGGTTCCATCTTCAAGATATCTCATTACATATATGCAAAATCCAAAAATAAAAACAAATTTCAAATCTGAAACACTTCTGGTCTCAAACATTTTGTATAAAGAATATTCAATGTGAAGTAAAGTTATTTTTGAAAACTAATGAAACTGAAAATAATTTTTTAAAAGTATTCTTTGGTACTCATCAGGTAAATGGATAATTATCCACAATGGAAGCTGAGAGATCCAAGGAAAAACACTAAAAGTTTAAAGGTTTGGGTAAGTATAAATTAATATTAATGACTTAGTACAATAGTATTTTTGTATTTATTCATTTATCTTTAATACAATGGCATACAAGTCAGTAGTAGGTAAATATGGTTAAGGTATTTCACAGTCTTTAAACTGACCTTTAAAAAGGCTAAAAGTGCCCATTAATATTAGGTTTTCATAAATAATAATTCATGTTGTCATATCCAGATTAACCGTTAAAATATTAAACTTGTATAAATTTCAAGCTAATATGAGACAGAATGGGATTTTTAAAAATCTCAAATAAACCAAAAGAGAACTCCAGTGAATGTGGAGCAAATAGAAATCATTTAATATGATAATTGCTTTAAACTCAAATATTTCAGTATGTATGCTGAAAGTAAATGTAGTCATGTGCTACCTAACAGCCTTTCAGTCAATAATGAAGTGCATACACAATAGTGATCCCACAAGATTGTAATACCATATTTTCACTGTACTTATTCTATGTGTATATATATTTAGATACACAAATATTTATACTTTCCATAATGTTACAACTTTCTGCAGTATTCGGTACAGTAACATGTTCAACAGGTTTGTAGCCTAAGAACAACAAGATGTACCACATAGCTTAAGTGTGTACTAGGCTCTATTATCTAGGTTTGTGTCAGTACACCCTATGATGTTTAAACAAGAGCAAAATTGCCTAGCAATGCATTTCTTAGGATGCAACTCTGTCATTAAGCGACACATGATCATATACTAAAGGCTCCAGTTAAGAAGCAAAAATTGCCACACTGAAAAACAATGGCCATACGGGCAAATAAGAGAGGTATCTAAAATATATGAGTATTCAAACTGTGTGATTATTCCATCAGTTACTAAAAAACAGCTTTCTTAGTTTCTTACTACAGTTTTGCATTTGTCTATTTCTTCCTGTAATTCTGCCAATTTTTGCTTTATATGTTTTAACACTGTTTTATTAGATGGATACAAATTTAGAACTCTACTCCTCTCTATCTCTAGTATTGCTTTTGCCCTAGACTCTACTTTGACATTGTTTCAGATAAATCAGCTTTTCTTTTATTTTCTTATTTTTAAATTATAAAAGACATACATTGTCACTATTGAAAATTTAGACAACAGGTGTTTATTTTGAAGTTTGTTATTGAAAATCCTCACTGTGTTTCTTTGGTTAAGTTTGGCACAAGCACTCGTTAGTGGTGATCTCAGTATATTTATCAGTTCAAACAGAAAATGAGGGATGTCCTTCAGCTCTCTCCTGCCACAATTTTTTGCCATTTTCTCTAGTTGTCAGAAGCCCCAGTTAAGAGGTTTCTAGTTCCCAATTCCTCTGATCAGAAAGATGAGATCATTTCAAAGTTTTAGCCTTCCTGCCTTCTTGTACGGTTCCAAACAATTGGGGTACAGTGGCAAAAAATGAGATAAGTGGGATTTTCCCCACATTCTTCTATGTCAGGAGCTCCTTTCCTAGCTCCTTTATCTGAGGTCTTTTCTCAAAGTCACAGATGCCTGTGCCACTGTGCATTTGGAGCTGGTGTAGGGGAAAGGCATGGGAACATAAGGAAAAGAAAATTAGGGATTGCAGAGCAGGATGTCTCATAAACAGAATTTATCAAAGTCATAAAGGTGTGAAGCAATTTTGCATTGTCCATTTAGTGTTGATCAAGTTATGCTCAGGAGTAAATGGAAATCTTTCCAAATTTTTTATGGCTGTCACCCATCCTGTGAACTATTATTTTGTCTTCATTAGTGGTCTTTACTGCACTTCTAAAAAACTTAAGTTAATGATGATAAATGAATAGTAATGAGGAGAAAGAAATCAGAAGCTAAGATCATTGACAAGAACAAAATATTAACATTGCTTTTACATACATATTCTAGGTACATATGTGCAACTTACATGATATTAACATGCACGGAAAGACCTGTGACACTCCTGTTTATTTTTGACCTTATTCTTGGCAATTTAGAGTTGGATACTAATTATATTTTTTGGAAGCTAATTTGCAATTACAAAAGCCAGGGCTAAATTTTTGCTTCTGTCTACCAAGAAGACATCTTCTCTGTGAATCAAAGGGTCTTTTATTCAAATCTATTTGAGTTATATCCATCATCTCCAACAAATTGAAAATTTGTCTATAACAAATGTATATTCCTGAGAGTAACAGAGTTACATTTTCATTTTATCGCTCTATCATTATGGAATAAGTTTTCTTTAAATATGACTTTATTATTTCCATCATCTTCCTAAGTGTAATCAGTATCATAAGTTTTCAAGCAACCTCAGTGGTCTTTTAAATATTTAAGAGTTGAGCATACTGATTTCTTTTGATTATCAAAAATTTCATCTGGGAGCTCCTGGATCCAATTTGTCTATTACTGTTTTTATGATAAGGTGATGCTGAGCTATTGCACCCTGAAGAAGAAAATAATGAAATGTCTCTAATATTTTCAGTTGCATATCTCTGTCAGTGTATTTTGGAATTACATTATTCTATTCTTGGAAATGTGAAAGTTCTGATAAGCAAAAGCTTTTCTTGATAAATTTGTAGTTACAATAAGACTATGATATTGAAATTTGACAGCAAGATACAGTCTTTTAAGCCAAGTCAATACCTTGCAAATATACGCCGATTATATTATGATAGCTGAATCTATCACAGTACTGCTAAGCTGTTATCAAGAAAGTAAATATTTTAAAAATAATAAAAACGAAATTTAATCATACTACCAGGTATGTTGTAAAGTAAGAGAATATTTATTGTCATTATTGACTTAGTGTGTTTTGAGTGGGTGACAATTTTTACTAAAATAAAAAACCCATGACTACATTTCCTAAAGCCAGAAATATTTTAATATTCTAAAGTTGCACTGTCTAACTACATGTGTCTTTTTAAACCCTTGGAATGTGGCTAGTCAATGCTGAAAGATGCTATAAATGTAAAATATATGCCAGATCTCAGACACTTAGTTTGACATAAAGAATGTAAAACATCTCATTAACAATTTTTATACTGAAAACATGTTGAAATTGTAATATTTTGGAAATTTGGGGTTAAATAAACTATATTAAGGCACAAAACAGCAAGTAATTCCAAATGTCTAAAGTTAGGAGATATGAATTATAAGTGGCGATTCATTTATTCAGTTTATTCAAATAATATGTATTGAAGAAGTCTAGTGTATGTTTTACCAGCTCTGCCTCTAGATCTAAATTGGCTGTGTTCAATTTCTCCACTACTTACTAATCATGTGATCTTGGATAATTTTTTTAAACATCTCTAAGCCTCAATTTGCTTAATGTACACTGAGAAAGATAATGATAATAGTAATTATAATTTATAGAGTTGTTACAAAGATTAAATAAGCTAATGCACTTAAAATTCTTAGCATTGTCATGCTCTCCAGCCAAAGACCATTAAGAACGCACTTGTAATTGAGTAAGTTGGGTTTATTGCTTGTTATAGTGAAATAGAATGCACAACATAGGGAGCCATGGGCTCCTCAGTAAGAAGTGTCAAGAGAATATCTATCCTAGAATTTGGCTTTGGTTGAAAATTTTAGGGGAGGATCCAAGAAAGCAGGGTTTGGCTTTAAACAGGGCTGGTGTCAGAAAGCCAGGGAAATTCTATGACTGGGTATCTCAATAAACACTATCCTCAGAGAAGACAGGCTATGACGTGGCTAAAGCAGTAACTGATTAAGTAGTAGCCACTCATATTAGCCAGGAGAGGGGAGTGTTTGGTATTTTGCACAGTGATCTTGCTTTTGTCTCTGCTTAGACAAAGTTATAAAGTGGTCTGTAGTCTTACGGTCTGTCTCAAAGTGACTTTGTCTGATGTTAGGAAGATTATATATGCCCATAGGAGAAAGTTATGGCCTAGCTGTAAGTATCAGATCAATTCTTAAGTGTCAAGTGTTGCTTTTTCTCATTATTATTGTTTCTTAGCATTGAACCTAATACATTGTAAGCATATTTGAAGTTACTTAAGCCATCAAACGGAGATGTCAGGTAAACAAAGAGTTTATGGTGTGCTCTCAGAAGCTATCATTTAATGGCCAGGTAAAGGAGAAACAGGCTGCAATGAAAAATTAAAAATGAGCAGAGAGATGGAAGGAAAGCAAGAAGAGCGTGATGTCACAAATCTGAAATAAGGGAATCATTCCAGGAAAAAAAAATAGTGAATAACTGTCAGATATTGCTAAGAGGTTAAGGATTATGAGTTCTGAATATTGGAATTAGAAACAGGGAAGTCAATGGCATCGTTAGAGAGGATAAAAAATGCACAGGAGACAGACAATTGCTTACAAAGGGGAAGTAAAATTAGGTTCCTGTTGGGCCGAGGAAGATTTACATTTTTTTTTAACATAGAAATTGTTTTATATTTAAATGTTGATGGGATAGTTCCAGTCAAGCCGAAGAGGTTAATTAGTAGGAAAAATTGGTAATGAAAGTTTCTAGGAAAAAAGCTGGCAGGAATAGAATCCAAAATACCTGTTAACAATCAAGGGATCTACTGTCAGGTGTGATATTATTGTTGTTGTTTGCCTCGTTTGAGGTATTAACCATAATTGTCTGGATAGGGTGAAATTACGGAATGATTCCAATTTTATAAATAACATAATTAGATTTGTATTTTAGATAATAACAGCCCAACAATTCAGTAAAGTTATGGATTTGAACTACAGCAATATCAGTTGGGATAAAGGAAAGACTTTAAAAGTATTGCGCTCTAGGAGAGGCCCATGATACTATGAGGTCATCAATTACATTTGAATGTCATAGGGCAAATGAAATAGAATGTAGAGGATAACTTCTAGATTTTAGACTTGAGATGCCAAGAAGAAGATGGTGCCTTTTCTTTGTAAGAAATACAAGAGGAAAAGCAGCTTTGGACAGAACTACTAGGGAATGGAGAAGAATATGAGTTTGTTCAATTCATTCATCTAGTCATTCAACTTAAATTTCTTAAAAACCTATTTTATGTCAGGAATCATAATAAACTCAGAAGAAGCAGTCATGAACAAGACAGCCATGTTCTCTGCCCTGTTTGGTGCTTGCTTCTTTATTTGGGTTAGAAATTATTTTCAGTTTTCTATATAGATATGTTAAACAAATGAATCAGTAGGATAACCTAATGTAGGATCAGAAGAAAAATCTGGGCTGCAAATTTTATATGTATATATACTCACACACACATACACCACACACACACACACACACGTATGTGTGTGTGTGTGGTGTGTGTGTGGTGTGTGTGTGTGTGTGTGTAGTATACATATATACACACACATATACAGAGAGAGAACATTGATGATAGTCTTAAAATATCTTCTCATTGGCCAGCCTGAGTATAGCAGACTGTAAATAAGGTAGCTACATTGCTAAGATCTGTGGTTATTTTGGTGGTCTGATCACATTATCAATCTGGCTCTTATACCTAAACATACCACTTTATACTTATCCACATGTCATAACTGATTGGCATTTCATTTGGGGCTAGATGGAATTGGGTTTGAATTCTATCTCTGCCTCTCCAGATGTGAAAACATCAATCACCCAATATTTATTAAACCCCTACTCTGTATCAGCCCTTGCGCAAGGCACTGAACTGTATCGTTAATAATCCTTTGTCCTTACCCTGGAGAAGCTTCTAGATTCCTGAAGCAGATTCATTTTCATTTTGCTAATATGAGGAATATAATACCTTTCTCATCAGGTTCTGAGGAATAAGTGAGGTAAGTATGAAGAGTACCTGGCCTCATGCCTGATGCATATTTATCTAAATCATGCTATAAAGTTAGCTAAAAAATGACATCATCTTTTAGGGTCACAATGTCCCTAAGAGTGTATTCCTTAAAAAAATGAGTAGGTACTTCTACCCCTGAGCTTGCTGTTAAGTATTCCCAATAGCATGACATATTTATTGGTTTGTCTTTGAGGAATCTTAACAGTAGCTGAATTTTCATGCATTGACTCTGCCAGCTAGATACAACATTTTCTTTCTAGGATATAGTTATGCCAAGCACCAATCTGACATAAACAATGAATGGCATGTGCTATGGGGTCATGCCCCCACTGACTCTTGATAAATTAGCCTTTTAACAAATTACTGCTTATCTGCATTATGTGGTGCCTTCTTTAAAAGACTCCAGTGTATAATCATTTAAGCAATATATATATATTTTTTTAATGGAAGAAAGAAGATAACTTAGGAAACAAAATAATGAGGAAATGATTCAAAAGACAGAAGTTCACAGAAAGCAGGTACCAGCCATACATTTTCACTACTGTTTCACAGTTAAGTATAGTTCTTAACAAAGTTTTCAGACATCAATATTTATTATCAGATGCTTATAAATTCCCAGACCTTAAATAAATATGTTTAAAAGCCAAGGATACTTTGACTAGACGTAGCACCATAAGCACCACTGGCCAAAGTTCTTGTTGGCTTTCTGGAATCAGTGGACTATCACAAAAGCCTAAAAAGTTTCCAGTGTAACTCTCCATACACTCATACGTATGCTGCCCATAAATCCTCTGTGCAGTACTGCACAGAATGTATTCAAAAATTCTTAACCAAAATTATGTTAAAATCTTCTGGGAGGGCTGATCTATATACAAGGATTGATTCTCATAAGGAAGATTTTTTTCCCTAAAGTGAGCAATGTTCTAAGAAACCTAACTGTAGCTCTTATAAGATTAATATTAGAAAGTGGCAGGGAGGGTGGGGGTAGTGCTGTAACTCACATGTTCTAGTAAACTTAGCTTTCTGTAGAAAGAATACATCCTGAAACTTTACTGTGCATTAACAAAGTGATTGACTCTAGGGAATATTCCAGAAGTATTTAGAGCTTTTTTATTCATATGGAGCAATGGAGAAAATCACATTAAACTGCAATAAAGCATACAGGTATTTTAACCCTTTTTCCATTTGTCTTCTACCACATCTCTGGAAGTGGTATAATCTATTACCATTTCAATGCTTGACATCAATGGTGCAATGAGATACACACATCTATTTAGCACAAGGCTTTCTTTCTGGTTATAGATTTAAATCCTTTTTAATGCCAAATCCCAAGGCTCTAGGGGAAATTCTTATGAGAGAGATTTGACTATACATTGGTCATTTGGGGCTCAGTAGACTTTTCAGATGGGCTATGTCAAGTTTACCTAATCCATGTGATTTTTCAGTACCTCGAAATAAAAGGGAAAGAAAATGCAGACTTTAGAATTAGAAAAACCTAATTCACATTAAGTTCTCTATCCTTACAGTCTTTGTGGCATTCAGAAAATAATACAAACTTTTTGATCTTTGGTTTCTTTAAAAAATGGTCATAAGAATACCTACCTTGTAGAGTTTTTTAAGGATTAAAAAGTATTTATGTGCTTATACAAAGTAGATGTTCAATATGCTGGGGCCATTACCTTTAACTATAAATATTAAGGCTTTCAAGCAAAGGAATCTTCTGAGATGCAATCCTAAAAGAAACAGCAACATTTCAAGTGCCCTTCACATTAAAAAAGGTTTCATGATTCTATGTCCTTATATACCAATGGTGGAGGGATTTTTGCATATGTAATGAATGGTCCATATCAAATAGACTTAAACTAATCAGAAGTGAGATTACCTTGGATGGGTCTGACTTAGTCAGTTTGAAGCCCTTTAACAGAGTGCTCAGACCTTCTCTGAGGTCCGATTCTCTTGTTGGCCTTAGAAATTGAGCTTCCACGCTGTGAGAGGTGTGTGGGAGGGTTATGTTGGAAGGAGCTGGGAAAACTTCTAGGACCTGAGAGTGACCCCTGGCCACAGCCAGCCTAAAAAAAACAAAGCAAAAACCTTGGACCTACAAACTCTGAGAATAGATTTCTTCCAAAAATCATGTGCACTGGATCAGGACCTCAAGCTCTAGAAAGAAACACACCCTGTTTAACCCCTTGACTGTTGTTCTCTGACTCGTACCCCACAAAAACTATGCCACTATTTTCTTTAAAGCTACTAATTTTGTGGTAATCTGCTATACCACAGTAGAAAGCTAATACAGAGTTGATCTTTTTCTAGTTATCCAACAGGCTATTTATGTGTTGGTTCAGGAGAATATACGTCCAGTGATTTGAAAATAGGAGAAGAATGTGACTGGAATAAAATGATTTCAGCAAGCAAATCATTGAACCTGCATAGAATTTTCAAACATTTAGGTAGAGTTATTAGAGCGCAGTTTATAGACAGAAAATTTTTTAAGAGGGAGCAGAAACTTTACTTCCAATTCCATTAACAACCTACTCACCATTATAAATAACTAAACCAGTCCAAATTATAGTGGTTCTTAATTAAAGACACAGCATCTTGACCACTATCCTAATAAAGTGGTTGAAGTGTTGGTAGACACTGAATTTAATTGGAAGAAGTGACGCTATGTAACAGCATAAATAATGTAAATAATCTCACAGAACTAATTATAAAGGGTAAGAAAATCTTAGGAGGGCTAATAATGTATTTAAATGCAAATCCTTGCATTTGATTAGCTGTTTTAACATTATATAACTTATTCTAGACTCAGCCCCAGACATTTATGGTTTCCAAGTGTAAGCTAAAAATTTAATATCTAGATATTAAGAAGTCACAAGCTTTGGGAAAGAGGAAAATTAGAATTACCATAATGGCCCATGTGAAACCTGTATATGTTTAAATGAATTAGGTAAAATAGACCACATAATTATACTATTTTTAGGTGTGAGTTTATGATAAAGATGAGGGAATTAATGCTTCCGTATCTTAAAACCCTCAAACAAAGCAAGTTGTACTACCACACTTAAAGTAACACACTGGGTTCACAACTATGAAGAAAAATAGGCTAAAAAATCAGAGGCAAAAATGGCTTCTGATAAACTGGTAAAAATGAAAAAGAGCCACATATACTTTTTTTTTCTTGTAAGTCAAATACACATTTATCACTTCAGAGGACTTATGTAAATAGACTTGGTTCTTGAGGACTCAAAAATTTAAATGTAAATGTCTGTGTGTGTATGTGTATGAATGTGTACAGGCATATGAATGGAAAGATGGAAAGGACTTACAAGGGAAAGCACACAAGATTTTGTGCCCCTTTCCTAAATGCATTTAGAAGCTGGGCAACCACATTAATTTAATGTGAAGGTTATGTTTTGAAGTTTCCTAACTATTCTACCTTATTTCCAATTCGGGTCACCTTTTCAGGGAAAATCTTGAATGCTTATCAAGGCTTAGCCAGGGAAGATGAGAGTCTAACAGATAGTAAATGAACTCCATTTTCTGACTCTATCTGAAGTTTGAGTGCTGGTGTCATCCATTTGCAGTGTTGAAAGGACACAAGAATATCTTGGTGGCTACTACTCCTAAGCTGGTCATCACTCTGAACTTTTGTATTTGGAAGAACATGAAAAAGTAATCTCCATCAATGTTGAGCAAAGATAATAATATACATAGCTTCTCTGGCTGAGGAAATGAATGTTAAACTTCGATTAAATCTCCTTCTCTAAGACAGTATTTAATTTTCCAATTACAAAAGATACTTTTGTGAACATGAGCAGGAGACTAACACAGTTTTATCACTTTTTCTATTCAACAATGATCAACTTAATTAAACATTTTTAATATGCAAAAATATATGTTCATTACATAAAAACTAAAAAATACAAATAAGTATATCCATAATCCTTCTCCCATTTTAGAAGGATATTCTTGCCTTTCATCTATGCAAAATATGTATCTATGTGTATATACATCCCCTTTCCTCAAATAATAGCTAACATAAAAATTAAGTTTAAAATGCTCTGGGTAGCTAAACAACACTGGATTTTATGGCAACCTAAGTTAGAGGGTGCAGCCAAGAGCCCCCATGGGTCCTCTGAATTGCAAGGGCAAACCCATGATATAGAGTAGGACGTGGTGACATTTATCAGCAAAAATATCTATATTTTAATGGCTCCTAGCAATAAACATAATACTTGTCATATATTTAATAGATTAAATTTGTATCATAATATATTGATTCCATACTTGTATACAAGACTTGCTTCAGGGTTTAACTGTATTCAGCATCAAATAGCAGGCTAATAAAAACTGTAGCAGAAACAGTTTTATGACCCTCCGTTGACTTGTTTTACATTATATTATCTTATTGTAGACATCTGAATTAAAGGTTAACAAACACTATTTAATGGGTTGTCTAGATGAATGTACAGTGCATGAATACATGCTCCTTGCAATTTCTATCAGTTTCAATACTTCACATGCTTTATGATTTGGGAAAAGACACAACTGTAAGTGGGTGATGGCTCTTGACTGAGTCTTTTAAGTAATATGCAATAGCGTATTTTGTTAGACTTCCTCCAATTAAGTGCAAATCCAACATTAAAGCAATCTGTCATCATTTTAACAATGTCATTAACATCTACAATATAGCTCCACAGGGGCTTTGTTCTTCTTTCAAAATTAGTAGCACATGAGTTTATATAGAAAGCCTGAAATACAAAAACAAATGTAAGAAGCCTTCAATTCTAAGCTATACAAATATTTTTAAATGGCTTATTCAAAAAGTATGACTTTATTAATAAAGAAAAGCCCACAGAAATTATATATCCATTCAAATAGATTAATGACATAAATTTCTTTTCTTTCTAATATAGCAATCAAGAAATATGGTTTACTGTACTGTTAAATGTACTTCAGCTAATAAAAATAATTTAAATTATTGAGCTATTGAAAGTAAAAATCAGTATATAAAATTTATGACTTTTACATATAAATGATTATCAGTCTAGAATTATTTTAGAAAAAATTTAATTCATAAAATATTAAGTATTTAATAAAGAAGGTAAAATCTTATTAGGAAATTTAAATGGTCATATTTATATATAAATTGCTAAAACACATCGTATTTACTACTGTGGCTTCAGCAAATAGGTTAAGATTAAATCTTAACCTTATTGTATTAAATAATAAATGCAAGGAGAAAGTTTAAGTTCACTAAATACAGTGGAGGTTCTTCTCCTTATGTATATTTCTATCTATATTCACACCAAAAAGTATATATATTATATAAATATAAATTAGAAATTGAAACCTGTTTACTGTCAACTAAAGTTGTCAACACATACAAAACTCTTAGCTTTATAACATTTTCCTCATTGATAATTAGTTCAAAATGAAATGTCAAATGAAACCTAATTAGAAGGAGAGAGACAAAGTTATTTACTATTATTATTATCATTATTATTGAGACAGGATCTCACTCTGTTGTCCAGGCTGGAGAGCAGTGATGAAATCATGGCTCACTGCAATCTTGACTTCCCCAAGCTCAGGTGATCCTCCCATCTCAGCCTCCTAAGCAGCTAGAACTACATGCACACATCATTACACTCGGCCAATTTTTTTTTTTTTTTTTTTTTTTTTTTTTTTTTTTTTTTAGAGATGGGGTTTTACCATGCTACTCAGTCTGGTCTCAAACTCCTGGGCTCAGGCGATTCTTCCACCTTGGCCTCCCAAAGTACTAAGACTACAGGCAGGTAATCATTTTTCAGGTTAAAAAATAAATGCCTTTCTTTGGACTTGTCTTTTTGCACTCTATTGCATGGCTCTTTAAATAATCTACTAAACCTTTAGTTAGTTGTAGTCATGTCTTTTCTTCCTTAAAAGGTAATAAAGTCAGTATTAATATCCTGTGTCTCTCCAATACTCTTGCAGAGCTTCACCTAGCACCTTGTATATTAAAATCACAAGATAAATAAATGTCCTGTAATTATCTTACATGTAACATATGCAAAATTAATTCATTATTTACACCTCAATAGCTCATTCTCTTCTATATTCCTCATCTTGGTAAAGTTTCTTACACCTAGCTCCCGAGCAAAACAACGAGGAGTCACCCTTGATTCAAGCCCTCTTGTCTCACATTCAGGTCAAAATCCTGTCTCAATTTAAATATCCCAACATTTGCTATCCCCACTGCCATCACCTCTTCCTAGGCCCCTTTCCCTTGGCATTCAGCTAAATAGTTGAATTACTCAATTTCTTTCTGATTTTAACACTTGGAATATACTTGAATCATATTTTCTAAGTCCAAACATGATCCTTGTGGTACTGAGGAAACTTGTTCAATCCGTTCGGAAATTGTATTTCTTAAACTTGCTCCACAGCACCCACTCTGCAACCTCCTTTAACTATCATGTCTTCCAAGGATTCTGCCTTTTTTCAAATTCTCCCCGTCAGGAGTGACTCAAAATTCATATGTGGTAGAACCAAAATTCTTAAAAGATAAACCTGAGACATTAACATACACTATATCAGATTAGGATTTAAAGTTGGGAACAAAATGCTATATAAATAGGCAAGGATAATCTATTTTTAGACTGAAAGGAATATAAACTAAAACGACATTTGTGTTTTTTCTCCAGTGTAAGATTTTAAGAAACAATAATACATTTCTGGAAAGCCTTTTCTCTAAAGAATAAGTGATCTTTCACCCAAATGACACCAATGATTTCACTTCATCCTCAATATGCAAATATTTTTCCCCTAAAACTAGGGAAATCTGAACCACAGAGCAATAAATTTGCTGAGTTCCAATACAGAATGGGATGGAATTTAAAGTCAGATTCACCTAACTCAAGAACCACGTTCTTTCCACTTGATTACACGGCCTTACGAGGTAGCGGAGGAGGTATCCCATCAAATCAAAGGTAAAAATCCAGCACAGTAGATCTAACATTTATTACAAATAAATACTCACAGACAGCGTACACCTGCCTAACAAAGAAAATATCCTTAACTGGGGTTAAATTATAGGTTTTCACTTTTCATTTATAATGTTTTAGTAAACAGTAATATTTTTTTACACCATTAGAATAATCAAATTACAGTTTTAACATTTTTCAAATGGCTAGAAGAAAAAATATGATGAGCAGAATTGATTTATAAATGTGTCTAAAAGCAAGGGATAGACCATAAAATTGTATGAAATACTTTTCTGACTCAAGATCAATATTTTCTTATCTGCAGAGTAAACCTTATATTTAGAGAACAGCTCCATTGACAGTTTTTAATGTCACTGAATTGAGGTAATTAAAATTTTAAATATACACATATTTTTCATGAATCCAAAAAACCACCAAGACAGTTTTATTAGGTTGTTCTGGTTAATTCACCAACTTTGACCCAAACTCGTGGGTCTTAAGATAAACTTTAGTTTTAATTAAAGCTTCTTTGGCTTTAAGGTTTTGTTTTTTTTTTTTTTCCATTGAGAAGTTCATCATACCTAGAAATTTGCATAACCATTTATGTATTTACTTATTTAACAATAACTTTTAACATATGACACAGATCATGTCCTCTGATTGAGGCAAAAGATTTAGAAGAGAACATTAAGAATATAGCATGCATGGTTCTTGCCTTCTGAGAGTTTGTTTCACTGTCTAGTCTTGAGAATTGAGCTGGAAGAAGATAATGAAACAAGTAACATCAATATTATATAATGAATATTTTCATAGACAAAGTACAGGTAGCTATGTGAGCCCTTACTGGCAGATATAACTTAGTCTAAAGAGTCAATGAAGCTTTCTTAAGGAAGAAACATATTAGCTAAGGAACCGAAAAATGATTACAGTGAAGCTGATGGGGGGAGGGAAATTGACGTAGAATAAGTGGAACTCGAGAGAGACAATGAAATTGCACAGTCTTTTTTTATTCTAGAATGGCCTTGATAAATACCACTCATTAGGCCCTATCTCTTGAAGAATAATCAACGTATTTTGTGGATCTCAGTAGAATTATCATCGCATATATAGAAGCCATGCCTGAATAGCATTCTGAACTTCATTCACAGCCTGAACTTTGATTCTACAACATATGCTTTTCAAACTAGGAATGAGCATAACTGTCAATACGAAGTAATTTATGATCACCTTTAAATAATCAAGGATCAGGTTCTATTGAATGATGTGCCAAGTACTTGATAGCACTAAGTATTATGGCTAATGCAAATAATTATTTTTCTTGTGAGTTTAATTAAGAGTCTTTATATTGATGTAATTAAAACTTCAGTGACATTTGGAATACATCATCCAAATAAAGTACCTTAAGATTTGCCCAAACAAGATTTGTAAGAGATCTAAGTAATTAAAAATTTCATTCTTTTATTCCATATGCTATTTCCCTGAAGAAATCGAAGACTATATGCAAATATATATATATATATATATAGCCATATTATTAATAAGTATTTCATTATTTTCATGGACAAACTTGTTCACTAATGGCACATCAACAACAGATGTAGGGGCAAATGATTTAAATTTAAGAGTTCCCATAGCCCATTATCTGTCTGTTAAGAATTATAGGTTCCAATTTAGCCAATTCCATGTTAATCACATGCTTTATAATGAGATTCTTTGTTATCCCCAGCCTTCAACCACAACGATTCAGCCCCTCAGCATACTCACTAAGTTGATGTTTTTTTGTATCTACTGCCTTCATACCTAGTACAGTGTAATTTCTAAAAGCAAATGAGGAAGTGTATTACTTATTGTTAAGTTTATCCTATAGATGTTCTCTCTCCATATAGCCCTGTAACATGCAGAGATATTCCCACAGAGGATAAAGAAAATATTAGCATAGGGAAAGAGCCTCTTAGGTCTGTGCAATCCAAATCAGATTCTACCTCCATGCCATCCTAAAACAAGTGAGTGACTATAAGATATTGCTTACAATATTAGATTACTAAACTCATTTTAAAATTATTGATATATTGATATAAACATACATGAATAAATGTATGTACGTATAAAATTGTCAACTCAGCAAAGGTACATAATCTCTATTTTATTTAGGAAATCAAGGCTTAATGAGTTATTTGATTTTTTAAAATGAGTAACAGAAAAACCCAAAACACAAAAAGCTTCCTAAATACTATCTTGAGTCCTATACATTCTGAGAAATTCCCACCTGCATCTGAAGAGATCACCAGAAAAAGAAATCCTAATAGAACTTTGCAACACTGCCTTTTACCTCTGCACAATCAAGCTCTGGCTATAAAGAAATATTTGCATCATAATATTATGGAAACATAGTAAAGTCATCATAAGGTAGTTTTATTGAAGAAGCAGTTTTTTCAAAGAAAATAGAAATGAAAGAACAGATGTACAATAAAAAGAAATTGCATACCTTATTCATTCCTATTCTGATTGCCCACATGTCTGCTATAAGAATATGTCACTACTTTCTGTTCTTGTTACCTCAGAGAACATCACTAAACTAAATTATTATATCCAGTGGCTATTTTTAATGTAAGGAATCAATACTTTATCCACAGAGAGCAGTTGGAAATTTTAGTCCTGAACTCATAATTTATTTTGTTGTAATATTTCTGACTATTCAAAAGCCCAATCATAATTTCTAATTCATACAATATTCACTTTCAAATCTTTTTGACATCTATGAACTATATTTATCTTCATGACTCTGGTAAGTAATTGAGGTTACCTCTGCTTAATAAGGAAACTAAGTCATAGGCCAATATAACCCATTGAAGTGAACAAATTTGCAGAAACAATAGTAGCTTAAACATGATTCGCTGTCCCTGTTTCACTTTCCAAATTGTCACTGAAATGACTACCCATGTATACAAACAGAAAAGAGACTATATCAGCCCTGGAAGCAGTCCATGGGGCATCAGGCACCAGAATTCTTGAGTTGTCTGCTACTCTAAACAGTGAAAGAAGGGCCAACTCAGTTCATAATCACTATAAAACACCTGAAAAGTAAATGGAATCCCAGCAGAAATTCACAAAAATCTCTTAATTGGATGAGCACTACTGGCAGATCAAGAAAATAAAACACATACACACACAAACATATACGCAAAGAAAATAAAGCAATAATAAGAATTTCTAAATTTCTAAATTTAAAGAGACACACCAAGCAAATAGAAGGGAGGAGGAAGAGAAAGAGGAGAAAAGGAAAAATAAATTTTCTGAAATGCAGAAATATTTGAACCTGTGAGTTGAGGGAAAGAATACACCAAATACTAAGAGTTTGGGTGGGGCGTCCATTGTCCACCTGAATCACAAAGAAGACAGAATAATCAGGCAATGAGAAATAAAACTACTTAGAGCACAAAAGTTTCCTAGCAGTTTAATCCTGAGTCAGACAGACATATACACATAGTCACTAGCAAGGCTGTGCAACTGCAGCCCTCCAAAACAGGGGCTGGTAGCTAACCACAGGGATCAGAGGACACCAGATATGCCTCCTCTGCAGGCACGCTGAATTAAAAAGAGAGAGAGAGAAATATTCAGAAGTGGCTGACCAACATCTTCCAAACTCACAAAACAGATAATAACTCCTTCCAAGAAACCGGCTAGAGAATGGGAAGGGAGGCTTCAAGAGGACCAGGAGTGTCAATAAAGCCTCCTCACGGAACCATGAGTCAAAGGGGTAGAATGTACTCTCTCCATGCATATACATATAAGACAAACTACATGTAAAATATCTCCGTATTTTGATACATTCTTGGAATGTTAATAATAAGAAACAAATCACACATTTATTAAAGCAGAAAACAAATTTTAAAAACACATGATTTCTAAAAGAAAGAGAAAAATTAAGTTGTTATCAATTTTTAATCTCCAGGACAAAATTAATTCTCCAGGATAAGATGGCGCAAACTCTATAACTTGAGGGAGAAATATGACACTAAGCCAAGTAGAAACAGTTATGTGTTGCCAGGCATGTGGTAAGAACAAAAGAAATTTATTGCCAAGAATGCAGGGCTCGGAAAACTTACCACCCACATTATATTCCTTAAAAACTATTTTAGGCCATTCTCAAGCTGATAGAGAGATAGATCTAACAACTTAAAAGCCATTAGCCATTATATTATGTTTATTTATTTATATTTATTTACAGTTTATTATATGTTTCATTATATTATGAAGGGGCATTGGTAATAAAGTATTTTTTGAACAAATACTTAAATAATTTTTGTAAATATGTTCATAAAATGTAATGCAAGTGTCAAAATAAATACTGAATGAGATAATATATACTCAAAAAGAGAATAACATGATTCTTGTAATTCAGAATTTTGTTATGATAAACAAGAAATTTTAATATAGAAAGGTTAAAAAACAGCTAAAATAGTACATAAAATTTCTCATTCTCTTGTAATCATTAGAAATTGATTTATTTTTACCTTAATAGTTATAAACATTTTTTAATATCTTAAAGAATACTAGTTTGATATATGCTTTTCTAAATTTTAAGGACCAAAAAGATTTTTAAAAATTAAACTACCCTCATACTAAAGAAAGGAAGAAAAAAGGTCTTGAGTAATGGATTGAAAAAGAACTTGAAGCTTCAGTTTTGAGCTACATAAAAGTTAATAAAATTTAAAAAGCAACATATATATAAATCAGATACAAAAAATACCATATACATTGTTTTTAATATAAAAAGCAATAAATAATAATATAGGTAACTGAAAAGTGAACGATAAGAGAAATAACTCAAACAGAAAAAATAATTTTAAAATAATAATATGTAAAATAAACACGAGCTGGTTCTTTCAAAACATGTAAAACAGAAAAATATTTGATAAACCTACACAAACACAAAAGGAGACCAGAAAAATCAGAAATTAGTTTAAAATAGAATAGCATATGCAATATCATACCTCTTCTTTTTTTAAAAAAAGAGATGATCAATTTTCTGGGAAAATATAAATAACCCATATTGATTTTTAAAAGAAGTAGTTAAAACTCTGATAAGAAATTTAGCAAGTTATCAAGTCATTTTATTCAAATAGGCTTTTTAAACTTTTAAAGAATAAATGATTATTATATCATACAAATAATTCTAAAAACTATAAATAGAGAAAATTTTTCACAATTTACTTTTATGTAGTTAACATAATGAAAACATGACAAAGATTGTATATTTTCTAAAAAGGCTGGGAGCAAAACTTAAACTTAATCTTGAATGAAAAAAAATTTTTATATTTATATTTGTGTGTGTTTATATACATACCTTTCCCCGAGCTCTTTATTCTATTTGTTTATTTATCTTATATTAAGCAAATTCAATACTCACAAAATACATTTGCTAGAAATTTCAGCTAGAGCTTGAAGGAGCTTCCTATAAATTTATAAATTATTGGTATAAATAATGATACTTTTTTATGTCGAGTTTTCCCATCCCAAAGCATGGACTATCCTTGTATTTTCTGACCTATTTTTCTTCTTTAATGTAGCTTTCATAATTCTCCACATAAGTCTTAGGACTGTTTTGTTCAAATATAAAATACTTTTTAGCTTTCCTTGCTGTCTTATTTTGTTGCTTATGTTTTGTTAAATTTCTTGGTTGTTTGTTACTATTGACTTTCATTAATAATTGTCATAAGTAAGTTTTATATCTGAGAAGAGTCTTTCCATCAGCAACACAGGATAAAAAAAAAGGAAGCAACTTTAAAGAACTCAAAACAGTATAGTTCTAAATCTATGGTTAGACAAATAATTGGTGTATGAGAATGAAATAAACGCATTTACCAGTCACAGACTGAGAAATATTATCAAGTAATATTAAAAGACATAATTCAGCAAGAAGATGAATGGAGTCGGGGGAAACAACAATAATGACTAAAAACTTTAACATAATTATTAAGTCTAAATAAACAGGCATATAAAGTTTATTAATCTGGAAATCAAACTTCAGATGATATCAACATAAGAAGTAGAGGTAGAGGGGACAATAACATTAAAAGCATGCTTCTCTTCTTGACTTATATGGGGGGACAATATAGATAATGAATAATTATGATGGAAAAAAATAAGCTAAAATATGTTTATTAAAAAATATAAGAGCCCTTTTCTCCTTTCCCCTCCTTTGGGGAATCTATGTAGCGTACCAGCTGCATTGATATATTTGGCATGGCTGGAATGAAGGAGGCAAACAGCAAATTCAGGATATCATTTTTAACAGGCAGATTCAGTAGATAACCATAATGAGAATAATGGGAACATTTCTCCTGCAAGAGATGGGACTTGGAACTATGGAAAGGAAACTGTCTAAAATAAACCTTGTGATATTGGTTTGGTATTGACAGTATTACTGTGAACACATAGTTTCTAATATAGAAATGAATATAAAAGTACACATGGAAACATGCATTTCAAAGTTCGATCCATGACACAGCAGCATGTAAGTAACAAACACACTGAGCACCCAAATGTTGGTTTCTACATTCATCTCCTCATTAAAAAATTTAAAAATTAGAAATCCTTGAAATAACGGCTGTGCCAGAAAATAACTGCTCAAAGAATGAAGAGAACACAAGAACAAAGAACCAAATCTTGGATAATCTGAGTATCAAGATAAATAATAATACTAAGGAATTATCACCCATTTAATAAAATAGTAATCTATTTATCTATACTAATACTTTTTAAAATGAATAATAAATGACAAAACTAGAAAGCTTTATCTTATAGCAGAATGCCTAGTAATCAACCTGCAAAGAAAGATGGCATTAGACAATCCCCTTTTGCAATCCTACTATTCATTAGGCAAAAAGCAGCAATGGATGCTAAAATTAGTGAATAAAATTTTGATAAGAAACAAGATTTTTTGAAGTGTCTCTGTAAAAATACTTACTGATTACTAAATAACTATAAAATATGTTTCAATTAAATTTACAATGGAGAAACTTAGAAAAGACCATCTTAATCGTGTCAAAAGTGAGTATCACAAATACCAGCACTGTGTACCTCTTATATGATATACTAAGAGCAGAACATCACTATAACCAAAGCATAGCCTAATTCTAATCACAAAGAAGCAATAGACCGTTGCTAATTGAGAGATATTATACCCAGAAACTAACCATACTCTTTAAAAATATCAAGGTCATGATACACAACAAAAGATTAAGGGACAATTCTATACAGAAAGAGACTATAGAGACATGATAACTAAATGCGATTTATGATGCTTAATTGGATACTGGAATGAGAGAAAATAGATATAGATGGCATTATTGTGACCATCAACAAAATATGAATGTTGATATTGTAACAATGTTGATTTCCTAATATTGGCAGTAACAATGCGTTATGCAGGAGAGTGTCCTTGTTTTAAGAAGTACATGATGACATAAAGGAACAATGGAGTACTTAAGTGTGTGTGTGTGTGTGTGTGTGTCTTTGTGTCTGTAATGCAGAGAAAAAAATTTGGACAAACAGAAACTTAATAACTGGGTAAAAACTGGAATTGAAGACGGTGATTACCTTTAGTAATTTAATTTTATACAAAGAGGAGGTGTTCAGATATTAAATGTGTAAATAAAAACTAATTTAAAAAGTACATGAAAGTTATTTACTTTGTTGTTAAAGAGTTTTTATCTGAGCATTTTTATTTTTCTGTTTTGTTCTACTCATCCCTCTTTTTTTACATTTCTTGTAATAAAATATATTATGTTAATAATTAAAAAAAATATAGATACTTTTTAAAACAGATATTGCATTATCAAAAGGAGATATCAAAAGGAGACCTGACTCGTAGGCCAGAATTTTATCAGATTACATAACCTATACTTATTCCACCAAAAATGTAGACGCAATACAAGGTGTATTTTTTTCCAAAAAATTTACTTCCAGGCCTCCAAAGGTTAACTAAAACATGATTAGTGTTCTGAAAATCTACACTCCAGCTGTCACATTTTCCTGGAACTCTGTGTATATTCTTGCTAAGGATTCACTAGCTGTTTTGGGGAGGATTTCAAAATTAGAAGAAACTATGGCTTTACAATCCTACGACTATAGGCGAGGCATTCACTGAGAAGTCAGCATGCATTTATAGAAAAACAGACTTTAATAGACAAAGCCTCAACGTCATCAAGGACAATAACATTTATCATCACTTCAGCATGGTGTCTGGAGTATAAATGAAACAGAGAAGCCAGTCCAACCCTGGCAAGTAATAGTGAGGACAAGATCACAGTCAGACATACTCACTCAGTAGTCAGTAAGGAATAATGTCACTAACAGATATACCCAGGTATAACTTTCACTATTATGGCAAAATAATAATTAACAGATCAAAATAAAAATTAAAGTCTCCAAATTTTTATTAGTTTCCGTGGATACTTATGTTAGATCTACTTTTTAAAAAAGAATATTTCTGAGTCATTTAAAAATTGTGACAATAACTCTTAGTGAATCTAATAAGAAATTATCTCCATGCTGTAGCAAACATAAAAAGTATTAATCCTGTACTAGAAGTTTCAATGGAACACTTCAAAACATTGAAATAAAGTATAAAATGCTGTAAAATAAGAAATTCCCTTTACAAAATTCAACTTCTAAAGTATTTGCTGGTTAAAGAAAACCCAAGCCCTACTTCAAGAAAAGGGTGGAGAGGGGGCAGATTGTTGCTATTATTGATACTATAACAGAAAATGCTATTATTTTGTCTTTGTTCTTTCATATACTTATTTTAGAATTATAGTAGAGGTGATATGTAAGTGCAATACATAAATATGGAGAGAAGGAATTCTCCTCCCCATAAGTTTGGTGTTTTTAATCCAGTAAAAATCCGAGGCAGAATCACCACCTGAAGTGGCACAATATGTGAAGTTGCCACAAACAGCTACTTTATTCCATGAGTTTTCTTTAAGAAAAACAAGGACATTGATGGAACTTGAGAGAGTAAATTCTGGTAATATTCCATTAGACAATGCAACATGTTGAATTACTAGTGTCCATCAAAATCTTGTCTAGTAATGAAGATTTTTTTGAAATCATTTTTTTTCTGTCAGCTTTACAATTAGTGAGTCAAATGTATTTAAACCTGGAATGGTAAAATATTGATAAAACCACAATTAAGATATGGTCTTTGTTGTAAAGAAAAATCAATGCTTAACAGAAGTCAAAAATTAATCTGTACTTCTACAGTTGCTACTAGTTCTTGAGGCAACATTAAAATCACTTTCCACCAGGATGTATAGAAGAACAAAACAAATACCTCATACCAATACCGTAATCAAACCCTAAGGGAGAAACTATTGTTAACATATGTAAGAAATATACCCTAAAGATAGAACAGACAAATTAGAGATAGTCCACTCAAGGTAAGAAAAGAAAATATAGGCAAGGCCTTCTTCATCACTAGCTTCAGCTCAGATAATCCATAACATCCAGAAGTCTTCTTCCTCTAGTGTATCTATGTGGCTTTCATGAAAGGCAAAGTAAATTTTCACCTGCTGACTCTCAGCTGCAGTCCCAGGAAAGCATAGAGAAGGAAGGTAATAATTCTTACATAATCAAATGAATTAATCTTTCTGTTTTAATTTGCACTTAGAAATTCATAGACGATATAAAAAAAAACTGGCTTTGACACAGTCTTTTTTGTGAGATTTAGCCCCAACTCTTCAGTTTTAGAGCCTGAGAATAGGGGAAGGGAGGACATGGAGTATTCGAGAAATAGAAATGGACATCAGGGTATGCCTTCCTGCATTGGTCCAAGAAGCCACCCTAGAGAAACAACTGAAAGACACTGGATACTGGGAATTGTGCTCTGAACAGTAGAATCAGCATCCTCTTCTGCTATACCTCTAAAAAGTCGAGTTAAGTTTAACCCAAAATTAAGCTATTTTCTGAATATAATCTAGTATAGAAACTAGAACAAACTTGAAAACAAGGTGCCTTGTATCTTCAATAGCATATAAAAGACCATGCATGGGAACAGAAAGCCAGGAGGAAATAACAAAATGAGACAAAAGAAAATAGGATAGGCTGCAAAAACTATAAACTAGATGACAAGGAAATAAATTACAACAATAAAATTATATGTTATGGCGGATGTAAAAGGGGGATTGGATCAAGATCATGAATTCTGCTCACATGACTCTCTTTCCTTGTTACAAATAACATGAAACAATGCACGCACACAGAAACATTCACAGAGACAAACACACACAATCACTCAAATACACACAAACACACACACAAACATATACACTCTCGCACACACATTTTTAAAAAAATTATAACAGTGCAGGAAATGAAATCCATGTAAGATGGAAGCATTATATTTATGAAAATTTAAAACTGAAGAAAATTATAGCACTAAAAATGTTCAGGAATAAGCCATTACGGAATAAAAGTTGTTTGCGAGGAGGATGCTTCTAAATCAACAGCCAGTGAATACAAGAATTCCTGCTTCATTCAGAGAAGAGACAGGTGCATTTAAAGAAGGTAAACAAATAAATAACAATATTGTTAGGCTTCGTGTTTCCACCTAAATCACATTTTGAATTATAATCCCCATAATCCCCACATGTTAAAGGAGAGATGATCTGGAAGTAAGTAATGGGTTTAGGGAGGCTGTTTCCTCCATACTGTTCTCATGATAGTGAGTTCTCATGAGATGTGATGTTTTTATAAGGTGCTCTTTCCCTCCTGCTTGGCACTTCTCCTTCCTGATGCCTTGTGAAGGTGTCTTGCTTTCCCTTCACCTTCTGCCATGATTGGAGGTTTGCTGAGGCCTCCCCAGCCATGCAGAACTGTGCATCAATTAAACCTCTTTACTTTATGAATTACACAGTCTCAGGCAATTCTTTATAGCAGTACAAAAACTGACTAATATAGTAAATTGATACCACAGAGAGCACAGTACTAACATAAAAATACCTAAAAATGTGGAAGTGACGTTTGAACTGGGTAAAAGGCAGAGGTTGCAACAATTTTTGACGGCTCAGAAGAAGACAGGAAGAGGTGGGAAAGTTTGAAACTTTCTAGAGACTTATTGAATGGCTTTGACCAAAATGCTGACAGTTATATGAATAATGAATTCTATGCTAAGGTGGTCTGAGATGGAGATGAGGAACTTCTTGGGAACTGGAATCAAGGTGACTGTTGCTATACGTTAGCAAAGAGACTGGCAGAATCAGCATTTTCCCTGTCCTAGAAATCTGTGGAACACTGAACTTGACGGAGATGATTTAGGGTATCTGGCAGAAGAAATTTCTAAGCAGCAAAGCATTCAAGATGTGACCTGAGTGCTCTTAAAAGCATTCAGTTTCATGTATTCACAAAGAGATGCTTTGGAATTGCAACTATGTTTTAAAAAGGAAGCAGAACATAAAAGTTTGGAGAATTTGCAGCCTTACAATGTGATAGAAAAGAAAAACCCATTTCCGAGGAGAAATTTAAGCTGGCGGCAAAAATTTGCATAAGTAATGAGGATCCAAATGTTCACTGCCAAGACAATGGGGAAAATGTCTCCAAGGGATGTCAGAAGTCTTTATAGCACTCCCTCCCATTGCAGGCCTAGAGGCCTACAGGAAAAAGTGGTATCATGGGAGCCTGTTGCCTTGTGTAGTCTTGGGACTTGGTGCCCTGCATCCCAACAGTGGCTAGAAGGAGTCAATATAAAACTCAGGCCATTGCTTCCGAGGGTGTGAGCCTGAAGCTGTGGTGACCTACACATTGTATTGGGTCCATGAGTGCATAGAAGTCAAGATTTGAGGTCTGGTAACCACTGCCTAGATTTCAGAGGACATATGAAAATGCCTGGATGTCCAGGCAGAAGTTTGTTGTAGGAGTAGAGCTCTCATAGAGAACCTCTGCTGAGGCAGTGCAGAAGGGAAATGTGAGGTAAGATCCCCCACACACAGTCCTCAATGGAGCACTCCCTAGTAGAGCTGTGAGAAAAGGGCCATCATCCTTCAGACCCCAGAATCGTGGATCTAGCAACAGCATGCACCACGTGCCACAGACACTCAACACCAGCCTGTAAAAGCAGCCAGGAGGGGGCTCTACCCTGCAAGCCACAGAGGCAGAGCTGCCCAAGGTCAAGAGGTAGGAGCCCACCTCTTGCATCAGCATGACTGACATGGAGTCAAAGGAGATCATTTTGGAGCTTTAAGATTCAACTGCCTCACTGGATTTCTGACTGACATTGTGCCTATAGCCTGTTTGTTTAGGAAAATTTCTTCCATTTGGAATGGATATATTTAACCAATGTCTATACCCTCATTGTATGCAGGAAGTAACTAACTTGCTTTTAATTTTACAGGCTCAAAGGCAGAGGGACTTGCCTTATCTCAGAGGATACTTTGGACTTGGATTTCGGTTAATGATGGAATGAATTAAGACTTTGGGAGACTATTAGGAAGGCATGGCTGGTTTTGAAACATGAAAGGGACATGAGATTTGGGAGGGGCTAGGGACAGGATAATATGTTTATGCTCTGTGTCCACACCCAGATCTCATCTTGAATCCCCATAATCCACATGTGTCAAGGCAGAGGCAGAGGTAATTAGATCACAGGGCAGTTTCCCCCATGCTATTCTCGTGATAGTCAGTGAGTTCTCATAAGACCTAATGGTTTTATAAGGGACTCTTCCCCCTTCTCTCAGCACTTCTCCTTCCTGCTGCCTTGTGAAGAACGTGCCTTGCTTCCTCTTCACCTTCTACCATGATTGTGAGTTTCCTGAGGCCTCCCCAGCCATGCCGAACTGTGAGTCAATTAAACCTCTTTACTGTATGTATTACCTAGGCTTAGGCAGTTCTTTACAGCGTATGAAAATGGACTAATACAATACCAATCTCTACCCCAAATCACCTTCCAAAAATACCCTGTATTTACATTTTTATGTATAAAATATAGCAGAGAGTGGTGACACTACAGTCAGAGAGGCAGACCAGTAATCCAGATAGGCAAGTGTCACAAGAGAGATGAGGAATACCTGTATACTGCTAATAAACTCGGACCACTGCATCGCATAAGCACTATTATTCATTCAGTCAGTAATCTGACACCAGGTGCTATAAGCATAACAGGCCAATGAACAGGGATTCTCATATTCAAAGATGACCAGAAAATTTTTTAAATGGCAAATTTCAATATTCCTAACTATTTGAGAAAATTTAGCACCATGAATGAGAAAAGAAGGATGTCAAAGCAAAACAAAATAAAAAATAAACTAAAAGAATTAACATTTTAAAACCCTCGAAAAGACAATAGGGCAAACAATGCCAATTGGGCATAAGCATCCTTAATAATCTTAGAAAAAATCAGGACAATATTCACAAATAATAAAAATTAACGAACAATTTTAAAACAAGAATTTATTACCAAAAATGTTAAACATATTTAATAAAAGAAAGTACAATATAGGCCAGGTACAGTGGCTCACACCTATAATCCCAGCACCTTGGGAGAGGTGGGGGATCACCTGAGGTCAGGAAATTGAGATCAGCCTGGCCAACATGATGAAACCGCATCTCTACTGAAAATATAAAAATTAGCCAGACATGGTGATCTGTGCCTGTAATCCCAGCTTCTAGGGGAGCTGAGGCAGAAGGATCACCTGAACCTCAGAGATGGAAGTTGCAGTGAGCTGAGATCATACTACTGCACTGCAGCCTGGGCAACAGAGCAAGATTCTGTCAAAAAAGAAAGAAGAGAAAAGAATACAAATAAAAGAAAGAGAAAGAGAGAGAGAGAAAAAAAGAAAAGCAGAAAGTACAATATAATCAATGTTCCTGTACCTCTCACATACCTTCAATAATTAGCATCTTATGGCTCATCATATTTCATCATTACCACCACTTACCCTTCTACTTCTACTCTGGGTTTCTTTAAATAAATCCAAGATGTGATGCCATTTAACCCATAAATATTTGAGGACAATTTTTATTAATTAAAATTTTAATTAGCAAAATAAAAATTTATAGCTGGGCTAAATTATTAAGCAGACATAACCAAATATAAATCTAGTGAGCTGATTGATAAAACTAAGAAATTCTCCAGAAATAGAGTGCAACAAGATAAGGAGACCATGGGATTATATAGAAACAGAACCTGAGACAAGGATTTATATAAAAGTACTTTATTAAGGACCACCTCCCCATGAAAAATAAAACTTGTAAGCAAGAAAGGAAAGAGAAAATAAAGGAAAAAGTCAAGCAAAATCATGATTTCAAATGATGTCTAGCCTCAATCTATTTTATGGAGCATTCTGAAAGGCAAATTGCCCTAGAAGTTTGTCTCAACTTGAGGCAAAAGACCTTGGCTTTTATATCCCTACCTTGGTTAGTCATTAACTACTGGTCATCTCCCAAGAAAAGCAGCTCCAAGTGCCCAAGGAAAACTCTCCAAAGAAAGTTAGAGGTGTAAACTTTTGACAGTAATGCAAATAGCATTTGGAGGATATTCTCAAAGGTGATAATTAGTAACTGGTTGGAGCATCAACAGCACCAGCTACTGATGGAAAATATAATTAAAAGTTAAGTGACATGGAGAATAAATACAGAACTTTCAATATCTTTCTATAGAAATCACAGAAAGATGAAGAAAATAGTAGAAAATAAACAAGGAAATTATAAAAGATAGTTTCCAAAATAAAAAATACATAGATCATTGTTTAAAAAGTAAAATTATTCGCACTGAAAAGATCCACCAATTGCAAGCAAAAGTAACGAGAAAGTATGCATAATTGGACATTACTATTCTAAAACCTTACAATAGCATAGAAAGAAAATTCTAAACGTTTCCAGGGGGAATTAGTCTAGCTACTATGGTGAAGATAAGTTTTATAACTGATGCTCAGACTATGACATCAAAAAGAAAAGTCATCTAAAGTTTTGAATGAGCAGAATCAATCACAGATTTACTAGTATGTATCCTATTGAGTTAGATGTGTCTTGCTGAGTTAAATAATGCTCAAGCTATGTACCATTTATGTCTCACACAGAAGGAAAAGATGTATAGGATGGCATCCACCAGATTTGTCATTGGTTCCCCAGACATTCACACTTAATACTCACTTCTTGTAGATGTATCAAGGTTCTACTGGGATTCAGCGAGGAGATACGCCTTACCATACCCTCAAAGGCAGGCCCACTGACCTCAGTCCTATTGCAGATAGTGAAGTGTCCTAGTAACTTGGCTGCAGACTCTCTTGACCACAGTCAATGAGCAGTACTTCCTGGTCAGAGAACAGGCAGGAGATATACCCATCTGTGTCCCTGGAGACAGGCTTGAAGATCTTTATTCAGTTTGTATCCTGAAGTGACTCTGGTAATTCCATTTTAGCTCCTCTTAGCTGTGGCCCAGGCACAGTCCTACCTACCCAAGGACACTCCAGGTGACATGCTTGTCCATACTCCAGAATCTAGATCTGCCAACCTCAAATCAACTGTAGATCCTGAGACAGCCCTGTGACCAACCGCAACTGCACTCAGCCACTGTCTCAGGGTAGTCCTACCCACCCATAGATGCATACAGTGACCTGACAGGACACAGCAGAAATCATATCCATCTACAAACTTGGTAACAGCTCTGCTATATGTGAATCCAATTGTGGACCTGACAGCAGACCCTTGTACCAGTGCCAGCCCTATTGACCAAGGTCCTGAAGGCAATACCCTCTGCCCAGGAACTAGACAGGATGCATACTTACTTGAAACTCTGGCAACAGGCCATTCAACCATAGTCCCCAGTAAAAAAAAATAGCAGCGTGCACATAACCTGGCTCTAACCCCAGTTGACTATAATCCCAGAGGCAATCCATCAGCCCAGGGACTTCCAGCAGGAGGTCTTTACCTGCTGAAACTGGTTTTTAAAGACTAGAAAAGGTGTTTGCTCCTTTAAAGGCACATGCAATGATGTGAATCTACAAAAATGATGAAGGATAAAGCAAATACACTACCAAGGAAACTACCAGAGCTCCAGTAACCACCCCCAAAGAAATGGAGCCTGCAAATTGCCTGACAAAGAATTGAAAATAATCATCGTAAAGAAGTTCAATGAAATATAGAGAACACAAATAAACAAATAAATGCAATCAGGAGAACAGAACATAAACAAGATGATTAATAAAACAAAATTAAAACCATACAAAAGAGCAAAACAAAAATCCAGGAGGCAAAAAAATGCAATGGCAGAACTGAAAACAAAATGCAATAGAGAGCTTCAACAGCAGACTCCATTGTACAGGGAAAAGAATTACTAAACTTGAATATAGTCATTTAAAATTAGCCAGGCAGAGGAACAAATAAAAAAGGAAGAAGAAGAAGAATGAGAGAAAAAGAACAAAGAAAGCATAGGGGATATATGGGATACCACCAAATGAACAAATACATGCATTATGAGAGTTCAAAGTCTTTAATGCTATAGCTAATACTCTAGCTTTGTGTGTTTTAGTCTTTACCAGTTGACATGCTTGTATTAGCTCTTTGACTGTGGCTGCTTTTCTTCTGATTGCCTACGTCACTTGCTGGCAATCCAGATTATTGTTTTTATAAGCTAATCGCAACAATAAGATATCAATGGTTTGGGCATGACTAATTTGTCTTTTAATTGCTTGGGTTAACTGATCAATAAACTCAACAAATGGCTTCTGAGGCCTTTGTTGAACATTTATTAAAGACCTTTGTTGAACTCTGCTTTTAGGAATTTTTTCTTAAGCTTTGACAGTGCACAAAGATACTTGTGCATAGGCTTAGAGATCAAAATTTAGTTGTGGTTGTACATTGGCATGAGAACTTTTCTTCTGGAGCATAGCAGCTGTTATGTTTTGCTTGGCTAGTTGATTCTGGTTGGCTTGTTGTTACGACTATTTTTAATGATGGGTCAGATGTGGACAGGAGGCATGAACTAGCTTGCAGCTCCTGCTCAGACAAACGGAGCAGCATGTGAAGACTCACATCATGAATTCTGCTCCAATAACTACTGGAGGAACATACCAGGAAAGCTGAGAGAATCCATGGACCCTTTGAAGGAACTGAATCACAGGTGCAGGGTCCCTGAAGATGCCAAAAAACTGTGTGTCTGCTTTTTTTTCTCAGTGGGGGAGTCTCATGGTCTGGGGCAAGTTCTCAGCCCTGGTCAATCGCTGCCTGGAAATATACTCGGTACTGTTGTGGGGGCACAATGAGAGTAAGACCAGCCCTTGAAACTGTGAGCTGCAGGGGAGCCAGCTGAGGCCTGGCTTTTTGCCACTTCCTTGGTGACATTTATCACTAAGATGACATAGCCATAATCTCCCTGGGAATATAACTCTATTGATCTGGGAATCATACCCTCATCTTCCACAGTAGCCACAGCAAGCCCTTCTCAAGGAAGGGCTGAGATCAGACATGTTTATCCCTGCTCCACCTGGTGGTCTTTCTCTATCTGCCCTGGTAGTCTCTTGGGACGTCTGTGGCCCTGCCCACTGCTTGAGAAACCTGAATACTTAACTAACTAGGTGCCCCTATGGCAAGTTTGCATTCTCATTATATGATCACAGCTGATGTACTCTTGAAAGTACCATCTCTTGGCTGGAAGCCAACAAACACAAAACCAGCACGCGAAACAAAGACACAACCAAAGACCCTCACAGAATTCACTTCACTCCCCTGCTAGCCCTGCTGGAGCAGATGCTGTTATCCACAGCTTCAAAATCTGAAGACAGATCACATCCAAGGACCCTTTTCAGACACGCTCTGGTACCAGGCCAGAGCCCAGTAGCTCCCCTGGGCAACTAGACCCGGAAGAGCAAAAACATTCACTACAGTTCCGCTCTCAGGAAGCCACATTACTAGGGAAGTGGGAGTAGGGGATAATATCACATAAAGGGAGAACCCTGAGGGACAAAAGAATCTGAAAGGCAGCCCTTGAATCCCAAATTTCCCCTCTGTCATAGCCTACCCAAATGAGAAGGAACCAGAATAGCAGTTCTGGTAATACTACAAGATGAGGTTCTTCAACACCCCAAAAGGATCGTACCAGCTTATCTGCAATTTATTAAAACCAAGATAAAATCTCTGACTTGTCAGAAAAATATAGAAGGTTGATTATTAAGCTAATTAAGGAGGAACCAGAGAAAGGTGAGGTCCAACTTAAAGAAATAAAAAACATGATACAGCATATGAAAGAAAAGTTTTTGTGTAAATAGATAGGAAAAATAAAAAATAATCACAACTTCAGTAAACAAAGGACACATTTAGAGAAATGCAAAATGCACTGGAAAGCATCAGCAATAGAATTAAACAAAAAGAAGAAAGAACGTTAGAACTCAAAGACAAGGCTTTTGAATTAACCCAATCTATCAAAGACAAAGAAAAAAGAAACTTTAAAAAAATGAACAAAGCCTCCAAGAAATGATGTTAAATGTCCAAACCTAAGAATAATTAATATCCCTGAGGAAGAAGAGAAATTTAAAAGTTTGGAAAATATACTTCAGGGAATAATTGAAGAAAACTTCCCTGGCCCTGTTAGAGATCTAGGCATATAAATACAAAAAGCTCAAAGAACACGTGGAAAATTTATCACAAAAAGATTATTACCAATGTACATAGTCATCAGGTTATCTAAAGTCAAGACAAAGGAAAGAATCTTAAAAACCGGGACAGAAAAGCGTCAGACAACCTATAAAGGAAAACCAATCAGATTAACAGCCGATTTCTCAACACCACAAACTAGAATAAATTGAGGTCCTACTTTTAGTCTCCTTAAACAAAAATTGTCAGCAAAGAATTTTGTATCCAGTGAAACTAAACTCCATAAATGAAAAGATACAGCCTTTTCCAGACAAATGCTGAGAGAATTTGCCACTACCAAGCTAGCACTACAATGACTGTTCAAATGAGCTCTAAATCTTGAAGTGAATCTTTGAAATACAACAAAATTTAACCTCCTTAAAGCATAAACCTCACAGGACATATATAACACTAACACAATGAGAAAAACAAAAGATATTTAGGCAACAAATAGCACGATGGATATAATATTCATATATACCTCACATATCAATATTAACATTGAATGTAAATGAGTTAAATGTTCCACTTAAAAGATACAGAATGGCAGAATGGATAAAAATTCACCAATCAATTTTCTCCTGTCTTCAGGAGCCTCACCTAACTCACAAGGACTCACATGAACTTAAAGAATAGGGGTGGAAAAAGCTGTTCTATGCAAATGGACACCAAAAGCAAGCATGAGAAGGTTATTTTTATATTATACAAAATAAATTTTAAAACAACAGCACTTAAGATAAAGAGGGACATCATATTAACTATAAAACGACTAGTTCATTAGGAAAAGATCACAATCCTAAATACAATAGAAATGATCAACAAAATTAAGAGTTTGTTTTCTGAAAAGATAAGCAAATGGACAAAACTTTAGCTAGACAAATCAAAAAATGAGAGAGAGAGAGAGAACTCAAATAAATAAAAAAATGGAAGATATTACAGCTGATACCACAGAATTACAAGCATGATAAGAGATCACTATGAACTATTATATACCAACAAATTGTATCACCTAGAAGAAATGAATAAATTCCTAGAAATATACAACCTACAAAAACTGAATCATGAAGAAACAGAAAATCTGAACACAACAATAATGAGTAAGAAGATTGAATCTATAATAAATAGTTTCTTGATGAACGAGAGCCAAGGACCAGATGGCTTTAGTGGTGAATTTCACCAAGTATTGAAAACAAATTAATGCTAATCTCTCTCAAGCTTTTCCAAAAAATTGAAGATAAAGGAATACTTTGAAACACATTTTATGAGGTCAGCATTACTATAATACCAAAGTCCAATAAAGATACTACAAGAAAAGAAAACTAGTGGCCCATATCCCTGATGAACATAGGTGCAAAAATTCTCAACAAGATATTGGCAAACCAAATTCAATAACTCATTAAAAGAATCATACATCATGAACAAATGGGCTTTGTCTCTTGAATGCAAGGATGGTTGGACAGAAATCAATCAATATAATAGTCCACATTATCAAAGTGGAGAATAAAAATCCATGATCATTTTAATAGCTTCACAAAGTGCATTTGAAAAAAATTAATATCCTTTTGATAAAAACTCAACAAATTCAGTATAGAAGGAATGTACCTCAACATAATAAAGGCAACATATGACAAGCTTACAGCTAATATCATACTAAATAAGTGAAAATTAAAAAGTGTTTTCTCTAAAATCAGAAACTAGACAAGGATTCCTGCTTTCACTACTTCTATTCAACAGAGTACTGTTCTACCCAGAGCAATTAAGCAAAAGGAAAAAAAATATCCAAATCAGAAAGGAAAATGTTAAATTGTCTTTACTTACAGATGACATGATCTAGACATAGAAAACACTTATCTAAAACCTTCTAGAATAAATTAGTTCAGTAAAGTAGCATGACGCACATCAACAAACAATAATCACTTGTGTTTCTTACACAAACAATGAAGTATTTGAAAAAGGAGTTAAAACAATCCCATTTACAATAACATCAAAATTAGTTAAATACTTAAAAATAAATTTAATCATGGAGGTGAAAGATCTCTACATCAAAAACTGTAAGACACTGATGAAAGAATCTGATGAAAATTCAAATAAATGGAAATTTATTCCACATTTAAATATTGGAAATATTGATAAAATGGCCATACTACTCAAAGCAATCTATAAATTCAGTGTAGCCCCTATCAAAATTCAATGGCATATTTCATACAAATAGAAAAATATCCTAAAATTCATATGAAACCACAAAAGCCCTCAACTAACCAAAGAAATTTTCGTAAAGAAGGAAGAACCTGGAGACACCACACTTCCTGATTTAAAACTATGCTACAAAGCTATAGTAATCAAAACAGTATGGCAGTGGCATAAAAGACATATAGGCTAGGTGTGGTAGTTCATGTCTATAATCCCAGCACTTCAGGAGGCCAAGGCAGGCAGATAACTTGAGGTCAGGAGTTTGAGACCAGCCTGATCAACATGGTGAAATCCTGTCTCTACTTAAAAAAATACAAAAATTACCTGAGCATGGTGGTGCACACCTGTAATCTAAGCTACTTGGGAGGCTGAGGCAGGAAAATTGCTTGAACCTGGAATGAGGAGGTTGCAGTAAGCTGAGATCACACCACTGCACTCTTGCCTGAGCAACAGAGCAAGACTCTGTCTCACAAAGAAAAAAGGCAGACATATAGACCAATGGACTATAACAGAGAGCCTAGATATAAATCCTGGTATATTCAGTCAGGCAGTCTTTGACAAGGGCATCAAGATTACACCTTACGAAAAGGAAAATCTCTTCAATAAGTGGGAAAATTGGATATCTACATGCAAAAATATGATATTGGACTCTTAACATGCATTACATACAAAACCTAACTTAATATAGATTAAAGATTTAAATGTAAGACTTGAAACCATAAAATTCCTAGAAGACATTGGGGGAAAGCTTACTGACATTGACCTAGGCAAAGATTTTTTGGTTATAACACCAAAATCATAGAAAACAAAAGCAAAATTTGAACAATTGTGGCTACATCAAACTAAAAAGTTTCTGCAGAGCAACAAACACCAACAATAAAATGAAAAGACCACCTATGGAATGGGAGAAAATATTTGCAAATCATACGCTATTGTCCGAATGTGTTCTTCAAAGTTCACATGTTCAAAACGTGATCCCCAATGTAGAAGTGTTGGAAGGTGAGACCTGTGGTAAAGAACGTAAAGTGGGTTCTTTATAAATGCACAAGTTAAGCACACTATTGTCTCTTTCTTGTCCTCTCTTTGTCTTTCTGCCATGTGATGCCTTCCACCATGTTATGATGCAGCATGAAGGTCCTAATAGGTGCAAGGCCCTTGATGCTGAACTTCTCAGCCTTCAAAACTCTAAGTCCATTCATTCCTGTTCATTATAAATTACCCAGTTGGTGGTATTCTGTCATAGGAGCACAAAACAGACTAAGACACCATACATATGGTAAAAGGTTAATATGTAAAATATGTAAGAAACTCAAACAAATCAATAGTAAAAACAAAACAAAAAATAACAATGACAAAAAACAACCCAGATAACCCTAGTAAAACATGGACAAATGACCTAAATAGACATTTTCCCCAAAAAGGTATACGAAAGATATAAAAAGATGCTGAACATCACCAATCATTAGGAAAATACAAATGAAAATGAAAACCATAATGAGATATCACCTCCTGCCTATTAGAATGGCTGTTACCCAAAAGATGAAAGATAGTAAGTGTTGGTGAGGTTGGAGAGAAAAGGAAACCCTTGTACACTATTGCTAGAAATGTAAATTGGTACAGCCTTATGGAAAATGGTACAAAGTTCGTAAAACAATCAAAAATAGAACTACCGCATGATCTAACAATCTCATTGCTTGGTATGTATCCAACAAATATGAAATCAGTATCTTGAAGAGATATCTGTTCTCTCATGTTTAGTGCAGTATTATTAATAATAGCCAAGATATGGAAACACCCTAAGTGTCTACTGACAGATGAATGGATTAAAAAAATATGATGGAAGGGGGTGTGTGTCTACACATAAACATACAAACACAATGAAACATTATACAGCCATAAGGAGAAAAAATTCTGCTATTTGCAACAACACAGATGAACCTGGAAGACATTATGCTAAGTGAAATAACCCAGACACAGAAAACCAAATACTGTGTAATATGGCTTATATGAGGAATTAAAAACAGTTGCTCCCACAGAAACAGAGATTAGAATGGTGGATGCCAGGGAATGTGGGATGGAGAAAATAGGGAGATAACAGTCAAGGTATACAAACTTTCCATGATAAGATGAATGATATCCGATGCTCTGATGTACAGTATGATGTATGTAATTAACAATATTGTAACATATACTTTAAATTTGTTAAAGTAAATCTTAAGTTTTTATACCACACACAAAAAATGATAATCACATGAAGTAATGACGTGTTAATTAAGTTGGTTGTGATGATCATTTTACAATGTATACACATAGCAAACCATTATGGTGTACACCTTAGAGAGATACAGTATTTATAAATCATACCTCAATAAAGCTAGAAAAATAAAGACAGTTTGGAAGCATGTAAACATGTAGAAAATGAAGATGTCAGATAAAAGAAACAGTCTGAAATATAATAGTTAAGACTAAATAAATATTCTAAATAGTTAAGACTAAATAAATATAAACCTAAAATGTATAGATTTTAAAATGTAATAGTCTAATTTCAGACGATCTTATTGAGAGAGTTAGTTGTGGTGGAGTTGGGGAAGCAAAAATGAGAGAAATGGAAGTACATAACATTTCTGTCTTTGGAAGAAGCTACATACATTTGTTCTATTTAGACTTTAATAGAAAAACATAAGTGTAAAAATATGGTTTAGGATGTAAGAATAATCATTATAAAAATAAAGAAAATATAAGACTGCCAACCAACAAGAAGAAATAAATAAAATAACAAATTCAATCATTCCCCTAAAAAAATAGCAAAGGAAAAACACCAAAAAAGTACAAATAGAAAACAAAACAATTATCAGGATATATAAAATTATCCAGTATAAATACGACTACCACATACTCATTAAAACAAACAGCACCAGAAAAACAGCATACTAGGTAAAAAGCTTGAAAAACTGTATAAGAGGAATTTCACATTGATAAAATATACACTCTACCAAGAACAATCAAAAATATAGTGTTGAATGATATAAAGGGGAAAGAAATGATATTCAAGAAGATATATGGCAAGTTCACAATGCTGTGAGATGTATACCTCATTAGCAATCAAGAAATGAAATACATCAAAAGTTGGTAAGCATCAGAGGGTGAAAGTTTTCTTCCTTCCCATTCTCCTGTTTGCTTATCTTCTTCCTACTTTTCAAATTTTTGGATGAAATCCTTGATTAGATATAAAGATAGAGGTATAGAGATGTACACACAGAGAGAATATATAGGCTATATCAGCATAATTATACATTAAAATTGTTGTAAAAACTAGTTAATATTACAAAAGTAAATATTTATTTACACTGTAGCTATTTCATTCTAAAACACATACTTAATAAAATTTTAATATATGATAACACCTTTGCACTCCCCAAATGATGCTGAGATTTTGGGGAAACGAATGAAAGAATATTGAGGATGTTATGAAGAAGGAAAGAGAGCATGGAATCTAAAAGAAAAGAACTCCCAGCTACCAATTTACGATGGGTTTTTTGTTTGTTTGTTTAGCTATTTAACAAAGCTTAGCTTGTTAGTTGCAGGAAGGAAAATTGCTTTTTAATTTTATTTCATTTTAGGTTTACAGATACATGTGCAGGCTTGTTACATAGGTAAACTCCTGTCATAGGGGTTTGGACTACAGATTATTCTGTCACCCAGGTATAAGCAATAGTTGTTTTTTGAAATCCTTTGCTTCCTCCCACCTTCCACCCTCTAGCAGGCCTGAATGTTTGTTGTTCCCCTCTTTGTGTACATATGTTCTCATTATTTAGCTCCCACTTGTAAGTGAGAACATGCAGTATCTGATTTTCTGTTCCTGCATTGTTTTGCTAGAGATAATGGCCTCCAGTTCCATCTATGTTGCTGCAAAGGACATGATCTCATTCTTTTTTATGGCTGCATAGTATTCCACCATGTATATGTACCACATTTTCTTTATCCAGCCTATTGTTTATGGGCGTTTAGATTAATTGCATGTCTTTGCTATTGTGAATAGTGCTACAATAAGTATACGTGTACATGTGTTTTTATGACAGAATAATTTATATTCCTTTGGCTTTATACCCAATAATGGAACTGGTAAGTCAAGTGATAATTCTATTTTTAGTTCTTTCAGGAATAACTATACTGCTTTTCACAAGGGCTGAACTAATTTACACTCCCATCAACAGTGTATTTCCTTTTCTCTGCAGCCTTGTCATCAGCTGTTATTGTTTGATTTTTTTTTTAAGTAATAGCCACTCTGACTCTGTAACACAGCATCTAATATGGTTTAGATTTGCATTTCTCTAATGATTAATGATACTGAGCTTTTTTTCATATGCATATTGACTGCATGTATATATTCTTTTGAGAAGTGTTTGTTCATGTCCTTTGCCCACTTTTTAATGGGGTTTGTTTTTTGCTTGTAATGTAAGTTCCTAATAGACTCTGAATATTAGGTCTTTGTGAGAAGCATGGTTTGCAAATATTTTCTCCCTTTCTGCAGCTTGTCTGTTTACTATGTTGATAGTTCTTTTGCTGTACAGAACTCTTTGATTTAATTAGGTCTCCTCTTTGATTTAATTAGGTCTCATTTGTCAATTTTCACTTTGTTGGAATTGCTTTTGGCATCTTTGAAATCTTTGCCAGTTCCTATGTCCAGAATGATTTTTCCTAAATTATTTTCCATGATTTTCATGGTTTGGGGTTTTACATTCAAGTCTTTAATCCATCTTGATTTGTTTTAATACAGTGTAAAGAAGGCGCCCAGTTTCAATCTTCTGCATATGTCTAGCCAGCTATCCCAGCACCATTTATTAAATGCAGAGTCCTTTCCCATTACTTGTTTTGTAAGTTTTGTTAAGGACCAGATGGCTGGAGATGTGCAGCATTATCTCTGGGCTATTCTCCTCCATTTGTCTATGTTTTTGTGCCAGTAGCATACTGTTTTGGTTACTGCAGCCCTGTAGTATAATTTGAAGTCTGGTAATATGATGTTTCCAGCTTTGTCCTTTTATGTAGGATTGCCCTAACTATTTGAGCTTTTATTTGTTTCCATAGGAATTTTAAAATAATATTTTTTCTAGTTCTGTACAGAATATTCCTGGAAATGTGATAGAAATAGCATTTAATCTGTAAATATCTTTGGGAAGGCAGTGTGGCTATTTTAATTATATTAATTCCTCTTATCCATGAGCATAAAATTTTTTTGCATTTGTTTGTGTCATCTTTGATTTCGTGGAGTTCTTTCACATCCCTAGTAAGCTGTATTCTTAGATATTTTAATCTTTATGTGGCAACTGTGAATGAGATTCTGTTTCTGATTTGGCTTTTGGCTTCGATATTGTTGGTAGGAATGCTACTAATTTTGTGTATTGATTTTGTATCCTGAAACTTTGCTGAAGTTGTTTATTAGCTTAAGGAGCTTTTGTGCAGAGACTGTAGAGTTTTCTAGATAAAGAAGCATATCATCTGCAAACAGGAAGAGTTTGATTTCCTCTCTTTCAATTTGGATGCTCTTTTATTTATTTATTTTTTTTCTTGCCTGATTGCTCTGGCAAGAACTTGCAAAACTATTGTATAGAAGTGAGGAGAAAGAGCAATCTGGTCTTCATGCCTGTTTCCAGTTTTTTCCCATTCACTGTGCTGTTGGCAGTGGGTTTGTCATAGATGGCTCTTACTGTTTTGAAGTATATTCCTTCAATGCCTAATTTATTGAGAGTTCTTAACATAAAGTCATGTTATATATTATTGAAAGCATTTTCTGTACCTATTGAGATAATCATGTAGTTTTCAAACTTAGTTCTGTTTATATGATGAGTCACATTTATTGATTTGTATTTGTCCCAATCTTACATTTCAGAGATATAGCCTGCTTGATTGTAGTGGATTAACTTTTTGATGTGCTGCTGGATTTGGTTTGCTAGTATTTTGTTGAGGACTTTTGCATCTATATGTTCATCAAGGATATTGGTCTGAAGTTTTCATTTTTTTTGTTGTGTCTCTCTGTCAGGTTTTGATAATCAGAATAACGCTGGCCTCACAGACTAAGTTGGGGAAGAGTACCTCTTCCTTAATTTTTTGGAACAGTTTCAACAGGAATGGTATTGGCTCTTCTATGTACATTTAGTAGAAGTTGGTGATGAATCTGTCTGATCATGGGATTTTTTTTTATTAGTAGGCTATTTATTACTAATTCAATTATGGAGCTCATTATTGGTTGGTTCAGGGATTCAATTACATCTTGGTTTAGTCTTAGAAGGATGTATTCACCCAGGAATTTATATATCTCTTCTAGATTTTCTAGTTTGTGTGCATAGAGGTTTCAAAGTAGCCTCTGATAGTGATTTGTATTTCTGTGCAGTCAGTAATAATATCCCCTTTGCCATTTCTAATTGTGTTTATTTGGATCTTTTCTCTTTCCTTCTTTTTTAGCCTATCTAGTGGTCTACCTCATAAATTTTTTCAAAGAACCAACTCCTGCATACATTGATCTTTCATATGTTTGTTCATGTCTCAGTCTCTTTCAGTTCAGCTCTGATTCTGGTTATTGTTTGTCTTACGCTAACTTTGGAGTTTGGTTTGCTCTTCTCTAGTTTTCTAGCTGTGATGTTACATTGTTAATTTAAGATATTTCTAACTTTTTAATGTAGATGTTTTAGTGCTATAAATTTCTTTCTTAAAACTGCCTGAGCTATGTCTGAGAGATTCTGGTATTTTGTATCTTTGTTCTCATTAATTTCAAAGAAATTCTTGATTTCTGCCTTAATTTCATTATTGATCCAAAAGTCATTTTAGAAACAGATTGTTTAATTTCCATGCAATTGTATGGTTTTAAGTGATTTTCTTCATATTTAATTATATTTTATTGCATTGTGGTCCAAGAGTGTCATTGGTATGATTTTGATTTTTTTTTTAATTTGCTGAGGATTGTTTTGTGTGCAATTGTGTGGTCAATTTTAGAGTGTGTGACATGTGGCAATGAGAATACTACATATTCTGTTGTTTTTGGATGGAGAGTTCTGTAGATATCTATTAGATCTATTTGATCAAGTGTTGAGTTCAGGTTCTGAACATCTTTGTTAATTTTCTGCCTTAATGAGCTAATACTCAGTGGAGTATTGAAGTTTTTCACTATTATTGTGTGGGAACCTAAGTCTCTTCATAGGTCTCTAAGAACTTGGTATATGAATCTGGGTCCTCCTGTGTTAAATGAATATATATCTAGTATATTTAGGTCTTCTTGTTTAATTGAACCCTTTAATATTAATGCCCTACTTTATCCTTTTTGCTCTATGTTGGTTTAAAGTCTGTTTTTTTCTGATATTAGAATTGCAACCATGCTTTTTTCTGTTTTCCATTTTCTTGGTAGATTTTTCTCTAACCTTTTATTTTAAGCCTATAGATGTTATTGCATGTGAGGTGGGTTTCTTGAAGACAGCACAATATTTAGCCTTGCTTCGTCATCCAGCTTGCTACTCTGTGACTTTTAAATGAGGCATTTAACCTATTTACATCCAAGTTTAGTATTGAAATGGGATTTGATCCTGTCATCATGTTAGCAGGTTATTATGCAATATTATAATTGTTTGTGTGGCTGCTTTATAGTGCCACTGATGTGTGTACCTAAGTGTGTTTTTGTAATGGCTGGTAACGGTCATTCCTTTCTATATTTAGTACTTCTTTCAGGCGCTCTTCAAAGGCAGATCTCACGGATTAATAAATTGTCTACATATGCTTGTCTAAAAAGGGTCTTATTTCTTCTTCCTTTATGAAGCTTAATTTGTCTGGATATGAAATTCTAGGTTGAAAGCTCTTTTAAGAGTATTGAATATTGGCCTACTGTCTCTTTTGATTTGTAGGGTTTCTGTTACAGGGGAAAGGTCCTGATGAGTTTCCCTTTGTAGATGACCTGTCCTTTCCTTCTAGCTGACAAATGTTCTTTAGCATTTTTAATTGTATTTTGAGCTTGAAGAATCTGATGGTTATTGTCTTGGGGTTGATCTTATTGTTTAGAATCTTGCAGAAGTTTTCTGGATGTCCTGAGTTTGAATGTTGACCTCTCTAGCAAGACTGGGAAGGTTTTCAATGATGATATCCTGAACTATATTTTCCAAGTTGTTTGCTTTCTCTCTCTTCTTTTAGGGACACAAATAAGTTGCAGATTTGGTCTCTTTACATAATGCCATATTTCTCAGAGGTTCCATTTATTTCTCTTCATCTTTTTTGTTCATCTGTCTCATTTTAAAGAACTAGTCTTCAAGCTCTGAAATTCCTTCCTCAGCTTGGTCTATTTCTGCTGTTAATATTTGTGATTCATTATGAAATTCTTCTAGTGTGTTTTTGAGCCCTATCAGGTCAATTTCATCCTCCTTTATGCTCGCTATTTCATCTATTGGCTCCTGTATCATTTTTTTGTTATCCTTATATTCCTTGGATTGGCTTTTAATGATCTCCTGAATCTCAATTACCATTGTTTCTATGCATAGTCTGAATTCTATTTCTGTGATTTCATCCAACTCAGACTGGTTAGCAATCCTTTCTAAGGAACTAATGTGGTCTTTAAAGGAGAGAAGACACTCTGGCCTTTGGGTGCTAGAGTGCTTGCACTGATTCTTTCTCATTTTTGTGTGTGGGTGCTTCTTTAACTGTGGTGTAAATTGAATACAGTCAGTCAACTTCCTTAGGACATAGAAAAAGGATATCACCAGAAAACGTCCACCTATTGGTCAGTTTCACTTGACAGATGTAAAAATCCTAAATTACATGTTAATGAGATGAATCTAACTATAGTAAAATGAATACATAATTGCTCAGAAGAATTTATCTTTTGAAATACAAGATTTCCTAGGTATCTAAACATCTTGTGATGCATTTGAATAGGTTACTACTTACAGGCAAAAAATAATAATTGTATTAATACATGGTGAAAAAACTTGATAAAATTGAATATCTACTCCTGACAAAAAACTCTTACCAAGTTAGACTTAAAAAGAATTCACCTTTAAATGTTAGAATATTGTGCAGAAAATCACAGCAAGTAGTACATGTAATTGTGAATTAAAAGCCTTCTCATTAAAGTCAGATTTTAGTGCAAGGAATTATATTACCACTACAATTCAGTATTCTTGCCATCACAGCCAAAAATATCTGATAATAATATAAACGGTATAGAAAAAGAAGAAAAGGGAGGATGATCCTATATGGACAATTAGGAACAGCTCTGGAGTACAGTTCCCAGTGAGAATGCAGAGAATGAGTGATCACCGCATTCCCAAATGTGTTTTTACTGCCCATAGAACAGGAGTTTCCTGGGCGGAAAGGGCCATGAGTCTACAGCACCCCTGTTTCGGCAGGCATAGAGGGTCTCCACACAAAAACTCACACAAATCTGGGAAGCCATTTCAAGTGGCACCTGGAATGCTTGAGAGACAGTCACTCATTCAACTGTAAAAAAGGGGGCTGAAACAGGGAGCCAGGTGATCTGGCTCAGCAGGCCTCACCCCCACAAAAGCCAGCAATCAGAAACACTCTGGATTGAGAGTTTCACAGCAAGTACAGCTGGACCCAGGATGGTCCAGCTCTGTGGGGGGAAGGGCGTCCGCCATTACCAAGGCAGTCTGCCATTACAGAGGCAGTCCACCATTACAGAGGCCGTCCACCATTACAGTGGCAGTCCACCATTACTGAGGCAGACCACCATTACCAAGGTAGTTCTAACTATACCTTGATAAACAAAACTGCAATGAAGTTCACACAGCAGCCAGGCAGAGCCCACAGCAGCTCAGCAACACTTCTGCTGGCAGACTGTGAATGGGCTACCACCTTGCTGGGCAGGGCATCTCTCAAAAAAAGGCAGCAGCACGTCAGGAACCTATAAATAAAGCCCCACCTTCCCAGGACAGAGCACCTGGGAAAAAAAAGGCAGTTATGAGTTCCACTGCAGCAGACTTAAATGTACCTGCCCAGCAGCTCTGAATGGAAAAATGGAGCTCACAGCTCAGCACTTCAGCGCCTACAAGGGACAGACTGTCTCCTCAAGCAGCTCCCCAACCCCTGTATATCCAAAGAGGCACCTCATAAAGGATAGCTCAGGCTGACAGCTGGCAGATATCCTTCTGGGACAAAGATAATAGAAAAGGAAACTGACAGCAACCCTTACATTTCTGCAGCCGCAACAGGTCATCCCCAGGCAAGCAGGTTCTGGAATGGACCTCCAGCAGTCCTGCAGCAGAGGGGACTAACTGTTAGAAAGAAAACTAAAAAATAGAAAGAAAAAGCTTCATCATCAACAAAAAGGACATCCACTCAGAGACACCATCCAAAAGTCATCAACTACAAAGGCCACAGGTACATAAACCCACAAAGATGGGAAGAAACCAGTACAAAATAGATGAAAACACACAAAGCCAGAATGCTTCTCCTCCTCCACAGGATCACAACTCCTCACCAGCAAGGGAACAATACTGGATGAAGAATGAGTCTGAATTGACAGCAACGGGCTTCAGAAGATGGGTAATAAAAAACTTCTCTGAGCTAAAAGAACATGTTCTAACCCAATGCAAAGAAACTAAAAACCTTGAAAAAAGGTTTGATGAAATGCTAATGAGAACAAACAGCTTAGAGAAGAATATAAATAAATTGATGGAGCTGAAAAACACAGCATAAGAACTTTGCAAAGCATACACAAGTTTCAATAGCCAAATCGACTGCTTGAATTCATCAAGCAGAAGAAAGGATATCAGAGATTGAAGATCAACGCAATGAAATAAAATGAGAAGGCAAGATTAGAGAAAAAAAGAGTAATAAGAAATGAAAAAAGCCTCCAAGAAATATGGGATTATATGAAAAAACCTAATCTACATTTGATAGGAGTGCCTGAATGTGATGGAGAGAAAGAATCCAAGCTGGAAAACACTCTTCAGGATGTTAACCAGGGAAACTTCCCCAACCTGACAGGCCAACATTCGAGTCCAGGAAATACAGAGAACACCACAAAGATATTCCTCAAGAAGAGCAACCCCAAGACACATAATCAGATTAACCAGGGTTGAAATGAAGGAAAAAATGCTAAGGGCAGCCAGAGAGAAAGGTCGGGTTACCCACAAAGAGAAGACCATCAGACTCACAGCAGACCTCTCAGCAGAAACCCTACAAGCCAGAAGAGAGTGGGGGCCAATATTCAACATCCCTAAAGTAAAGAACTTTCAACCTAGAATTTCATATCCAGCCAAACTAAGCGAGAAGGAGAAATAAAATACTTTATGAACAAGCAATTACTCAGAGATTTCACCACCACCAGGCCTGCCTTACAAGAGCTCCTGAAAGAAGCACTAAACATAGAAAGGAACAACCAGTAGCAGCCACTCCAAAAATATACCAAATGGTAAAGAGCATTGACACAATGAAGAAACTACATCAATTAATGGGCAAAACAACCAGCTAGCATCAAAATGGCAGGATCAAATTCACATATAACAATATTAACCTGAAATGTAAATGGGTTAAATGCCCCAATCAAAAGACACAGACTGGCAAATTGGATAAAAAGTCAAAACTCATTGGAGTGCTGTATCCAAGAAACCTATCTCATAAGCAAGGATACACACAGATTCAAAATAAAGGGATGGAGGAAGACTTACTAAGCAAAAAAAAGCAGGAGTTGCAATCCTAGTCTCTGATAAAATAGACTTTAAACCAACAAAGATCAAAAAAGACAAAGAAGGGCATTACATAATGGCAAAAGGATCAAGGCAACAAGAAGAGCTAACGATCCTAAATATATAGCCACCCAATACAGGAGCACCCAGATTCATAAAGCAAGTTCTTAACGACCTAAAAGGAGACTCAGACACAGTAATAGTGGGAGATTTTAACACTCCACTGACAATATTAGACACATCAAAGAGACAGAAAATTAACAAGGATATCCAGGACTTGAACTCAGATCTGGACCAAACAAACCCAATAGACATTTACAGAACTCTCCGCCCCAAATCCACAGAATATACATTCTTCTCAGCACTGCATAACATCTACTCTAAAACTGACCACATAATTGGAAGTAAATCACTTCTCAGCAAATGCAAAAGAACAGAAATCATAACAAACAGTCTCTAAACCACAGTACAATCAAATGAGAACTCAGGATTAAGAAACTAATTCAGAACCACACAATTTCATGGAAACTGAACAACTGGCTCTTAAATGGTCGCTCGATAAAAAATGAAATGAAGGCCGAAACAAAGATGTTCTTTGAAACCAATGAAAATGAAGACACAATGTACCAGAATCTCTGGGACACAGCTAAAGCAGAGTCTAGAGAAAAATTTATAGCAATAAATGCCCAAAAGAGAAGCAAGGAAAGATCTAAAATTGACACCCTATCATCAAAATTGAAAGAACTAGAGGAGCATGATCAAAAAATCTCAAAAGCTAGCAGAAAACAAGAAATAACTAATATCAGAGCAGAACTGAAGGAGATGGAGACACAGAAAACCCTTCAAAAAATCAATAAATCCAGGAGCTGGTTTTTTGAAAACATCAACAAAACAGACAGACTTCTAGCCAGATAAATAAAAAAGAAAAGAGAGAAGAATCAAATAGATGCAATAAAAAACGATAAAGGGGATATCACCACCGATTCCACAGAAATACAAAATACCATCAGAGATTACTACAAACAACTCTATGCACATAAAGCAGTAAACCTGAAAGAAATGGATAAATTCCTGGACACATACATCCTCCCAAGCCTAAACCAGGAAGAAGTTGAAAGCCTGAATAGACTAATAACAAGGGCTGAAGTTTAGGCAGCAATTAATAGCCTACTAACAAAA
>NW_016107385.1:89329-90621 GCF_001604975.1 Cebus imitator
TCCTTCTGAAACTATTCCAAACAATCCAAAAAGAGGGAATCCTTCCCAAATCATTTTATAAGACCAACATCATCCTGACACCAAAACACAGCAGAGACTCAACAAAAAAAGAAAACTTCAGGCCAATATCTATGATGAACATAAATGCAAAAATCTTCAGTAAAATACTGGCAAACCAATTGCAACAGCACATCAAAAAGCTTATCCATCATGATCAAGTAGGCTTCATCCCGGGGATGTAAGGCTGGTTCAACATAAGCAGGTCTATAAATATAGACCACCACATAAACAGAACCAAAGACAAAAACCACATGATTATCTCAATTGATGCAGAGAAGGCCTTTGACAAAATTCAACAGCCCTTTATGCTAAAAACTCTCAATAAACTAGGTATCGATGTAACGTATCTCAAAATAATAAAAGCTATTTATGACAAACCCACAGCTAATATCATACTGAATTGTCAAAAACTGGAAGCATTCCCTTAGAAATCTGGCACTAGACAAGGATGCCCTCTCTCACCACTCCTATTCAATCAGTATTGGAAGTTCTAGCCAGAGCAATCAGGCAAGAAAAAGAAATAAAGTATATTCAATTAGGAAAGGAGTAAGATTCTATTCTAGAAATAGAAATTCCATTTGATCCAGCAATCCCATTACTGGGTATATATCCAAAGGATTATAAATCTTTCTATTATAAAGACACATGTACACATATGTTCATTGCGGCACTGTTTACAATAGCAAAGACCTGGAACCAACCCAAATGCCCATATATGATAGACTGGACAAGGAAAATGTGGCACATATACACCATGGAATACTATGCACCCATAAGAAATGATGAGTTTGTGTCCTTTGTAGGGATGTGGATGAATCTGGAGTCTATCATTCTCAGCAAACTGACGCAAGAACAGATCATCAAACACGGCATGTTCTCACTCACAGGCGGGTGTTGAATAATGAGAACACGTGGACACAGGGAGGGGAGTATAACACACTGGGGTCTGTTGGGGGAGACTAGGGGAGGGACAGTGGGGGATAGGTAGTTGGGGAGGGATAACATGGGGAGAAATGCCAGATATAGGTGACAGGGACAGAAGGCAGCAAACCTCATTGCCATGTATATATCTATGCAACAATCCTGCATGTTCTGCACATGTACCAGAACCTAAAGTGCAATAAAATATATATATATATATATATATATATATATATATATATATATATATATTTAAAGGGAGGGTAGGAAATCTGCTGTAGAGACAAGGATGTGCTGAAGTAGAGAAGGTT
>NW_016107385.1:92062-93422 GCF_001604975.1 Cebus imitator
CATCTTTGGTAAATGACGTGAATAGCTAAGAGAATTAACTGAACAACTACTACAACTAGAAGGATTAGAATCAGTACATTTGACTAATAAAATATTAGCATACAAAAACTAAATAGTTCTGTTTAGAACAACAACCAATTAGAAAATGTAATTGAAACATTTTGAAAAGCTAATTAACTGAATTAAAAAAATAAAACAATGCAATAAACCACATGAACCTAGGAAGAAATCATCAAGTCCCACATAATGGTAAGTATAAAGCTTCATAAAATAACTTGAAAGAAGACCCTACTAAATGGAAAGAAGTACCATGTTTCTGGATGAGAAGATCCAATTTTATAGATATTTCAGTTTTTTCCCCCAAATAAATCCAATGGTTTTGCAGTAAGATTTCCCACAGAATGTTTTAGAGAATTTTTAAAATTGATTCTAAGATTTACTGAGAGAAATGTTCAAAAATAGCCAAGAAACTTTCAAAATCAAATACATTCATCCAAAAATGTCTATTCCCTGCTCCCTATTTTCCAGACATTGTTCTGGGATCTGGAGATAGGGTTGAAATAAAAATTATAATCTAATTTTAGGTCAAAACATGGCAAAATCAATTATATAGCAATGTTAGAAAATACTATCTTTTCTACTAGTTTTGAAAAGCTCATTTATATTAACTACCAGTTTAAAAAAGTAGATGGAAATAATGAAAACCAAATTCACATAAGAATACAACATTTAATATGTCTTAAGGATGTCGAGTACCAAGCTATGCACATTAATACTTTTTTTCTTATTCCTTACATCAATTCTGTAAAATAGATACTAATACCACCACCATTTACATTTCAGGAAACTGAGCTATAGACATGAAATTTAGCTTTTCCCAAGTAAGTAATTAAGTCTGGATTTGAACTAAAATTCATCTATCTGTAGAACTCAAGAACTTTATCAATATGTTCTATGAAGATTAATGATGACACAACATAGCAATAGTTTTATATGTTCAACCTAAGTATTAATTAAATAAATGGCTACTGAGCAGCAATAATCAACTATTAAGTTGAGCATGATTAAAAAATATCCAAACTTGATTAGGGCACAATGTGGACATATAAAATTTTACACTTCAGGAAAGCATTCCAGTAAAGGGGTTTGAGAATCTTTGAAATCTTTAAAAAGTTTTAAGATAAATTTTCTTGTGTATGTTTAAAGTATACAACATATCCTGGGATACATACAAAAAAGTTTACTATAGTGAAACAAATTAACATCCATCATCTCACACTCTTACCAATTTTTTTAGTAGCAAGAATTGCTAAAAATTTCATTTTGCATGAATCCCATATACATACCTTTTTTTTTTTTT
>NW_016107385.1:93572-103886 GCF_001604975.1 Cebus imitator
TTTTGTATTTTTAGTAGAGACGGGGTTTCACCATGTTGACCAGGATGGTCTCGATCTCTTGACCTCGTGATCCACCCGCCCCGGCCTCCCAAAGTACTGGGATTACAGGCGTGACCCACTGCGCCCGGCCATACATACCTTTTTTACCTATAGTTGTCATGTTGTACATTGGATGTCTCAGCTTATTTATCCTACTATATATTGCTTTGCATTCTCTGACCTAGGTATCCTCTTCTCCCTACCACCCACTGCCATGCCTCTGTTAACCACTGTTTTGTTCTCTATCTCTATATATTTGATTTATTATTATTAGATTCCATGTGTAAGTGACACCATGCAATATTTTTTCTATGTCTGACTTATTTCACTAAGTAAAATGTCCTCCAGGCTCATTTATGTTGTGGCAAATGGAAAAAAAATTGTTCTTTTTTTCAAGGTGAATAATATTCCATTGTGTATATGCACCACAGCTTCTTAATTCATTAATTTGTCTGTGGTACTTAGGTCATTTCCATATCTTAGCTGTTGTGAATAATGCTGCAATGAACATGGGAGTGAAGATGTCTTTACAAGGTGGTGATTTTATTTCCCCTGGGTATAGGGCCAGAAGAGGGATTGATAGGTTACAGTTCTAGTTTTAGTTTATTTTTAATTTCTTTAGAAAGAATATGGAAATAGTTTTCTCAATGACTGTACCAATTTACAGTCCCATCAGCAGTGTACAAGACTTCCCTCTTCTCCACACCCCTGCTAACATTTGTTATCTTTTGACTTTTTGATAATAGCTATCCTAACAGGTATAAGTTAGTATCTCATAGTGGTTCTGATTTGCATTTCACTGATATGATGCTGAACATCTCTTCATACAACTGTTGGCCATTTTTATGTCTTCTTTGGAGAAATGTCTAGTTAGGTCTTTTGCCCTTATTTTTTTAGTTCAGTTATTTGTTTTTCCACAATTGAGTTGTCTAAGTTCTTTATAAATTTTGTATATTAATTTCTGATCAGATGCATGACTTGCAAATATTTCCTGCTACTCTATATCCTGCTGTTTTGTTTTGTTATTTCCTTTGCTGTTCAGAAGCTTTAAACAATGTTTTACTTCTAGAAATTTCACTTGAAAAATAATCAGAAATGCAAACACAATTTTGCATAGAAGGATGGTGAGTTCAATGTCGTTTATAACAGCAAAATTTTGAACTCATCTAAGTGATAATAGCATCTTCATAAATGACTGTAGATATTAGAAATCAAAATTAAGAGTATACAATAACATGAGACATAATTATGCAATATTAAGTAATAAAGATGGAATACAAAAGTTATAAGCCTAATATCAAATTTTATATAAACATACATTGATATAATGTACTATATATAGAAAATACTTATTTAAATTAAAACACATTTTATAATTCAAAATTTATATAATAATTGTTTACACATTTAAGGAAAATAAAATAGTGATAGAGATTATAAAACCAGTGAAATAATTTTTAAAGGGGAAGGTGTTAAGTTTCTTTCTGAAAATTTACTGCATTTCCTTATTCTACAAATCAAAATAGATTACATGGCTCATACAAATACATAAATATAACAAAATGAAGAATAAAACTAGATTAGAATCAACCCATTGTCTTTTGCATAGAATCCAATTAAAACCTGTAAGTATACTAAAACAGTGTTGGTAAGCCTTCCTCTACTTTTCCTAATACAGACAAAATGCTAATTAATTTATAGGTAATATTTAAAGTTTATTTTATGCAACATGTCAGCAGATGCCATTAAAAGAGAAAAGTGTGCTTTACAGTCCTACGGAAGGTAATAAACGTCAAAGACATGTAGATACAGTTATAACTTTATGAACACTCAGGGTAATGCACACAAGTAAAACCTTACACAAACACCAAATAAAAAGACATGTTTTCTAAGCACAGTCAGGGGACTGTTTTTAGCTCTATGTGTAATGTAGGTGAGACAGAGGGTTAAGGGCTGCAGTGCAGCGGTCTGCAATAAACCCCCTGCAAGCTAGGGCTTTGATGGGGTGCTAATTGAGTAGCAGGTGAACATAAATAGAAAGCACCAAGGGTGTGTAGCGGGGAGTGTTTTTGTTGATGAGAGAACATAAAAATGCTGAGCTCTGTAATAAGAAATAAATACAATCTGGGGTTTATTTCTCCAACCTCATTCTACCCGCCATAGTATGGGCCTCTCTAGCTAAATATGCTTCTTAGGGATTAACATGGCTTTTATAATGTGTGGATGAATATAGAATTAATAAAGTAGGTTTCCTAAGCATATAAAAATTTAAGAGTTTTGTGTCTAGTGTTCTACGTTTGTTCACTAGTTTGTGGTTAGATGCAATGTTTTGTTTGGTTCTTGTTGATTTCTGACATGACAGGCTCAGAATGTCCCAAGACATTAACAATGGCTGAATCATGCAGCATCTAAAGTAAAATTTCATCAAGATTTTATCAGAATGTAGATACCAAAAACATAGAAAACAGAGTGGATAGAAACATGAAGCCTGACTCAAGCTTTCTAAAGTTCAGGATTCTTTTTTTTAAAAAGTAAATACTTTTTTTTGTTCAGTTCACCTATACAGGTTTAAAATATTCTAATGTTGATATTTCACCTTTGCCAGAAAATCATATAATACAAATATATATAACCATTATATTGAAGATTTACCTTTCTCTGAGTATTTTGAGGTATCTGTAAAGTGCCATATTCACTGACAATGCCGTATATTTGAAAAAAAATGAGGTCCCTGCACAATGATGTTACTTCTAACAAAATATATTACATGCAAGATGGAAGACATTTTTAAACTATTATGTTTTAATAGTGATAGCTAGTGACACCTTTTTTTGTGCACCAGGAACTGTGCTAACCACTTTATACATACTATTTCATTTGATCCTCACAACAACCTTAGGAAGTAAACATTGTTAATTTGCATTTCCAAGTGAGGATACCAACCTTTAGAAAGATTAAGTATTGTTTCCATAGTCACATAACGAATTAGCCGTGAAACCGGAGGTTGAACCTAAGTAACTGACTCTCTACAGGGCACAAATCCTAACCTACTATATTATACACCCTCCTTACATTTGCTCTTTCAAGTTCCTGTAGAATATTCACTAAATGAATGCTTTGTTACAACAAAGACTCTTGCTCTTCTAAGAGAGTGAAGGTAGACTGACAAAAGTTTACTTCCTCACATTCTCTAGAACAGCAATGTTCAAATTCTCATGTTCAAATCACCTGGGGATCTTTTGAAATGTAGATACTGATTCAGTGGTTCTGAGGTGGGACCTGGGAGTCTGCATTTTCAACAAGCTTCCTGGTGATGTCCTTGCTGCCGCTGCTCCAGACCATACTTTAAGTAGCAGATCTGTAGAATTTTTCCTGAGATGCATCGAAGGGATAGAAATATAGCTCCAGTTGTTTTTCTGTGTCCTCCTTTACATTCCCTAGTTTCTTTGATGTCACACTGTAGTCTGGAATACACTTTTCAACTTCCTTTTTCCTCTTCTGTTCTATTTTCCCCATGTCTCAAAGAAGAAAATTGGAGTGCTAATATAAATATAAATATTGTCATCAAATTCTGAAAGGGAGATAGCCAGTTCAGGCATGTGTTAAAGGAAAATAATCCTGTGCCTTCTTTGAATTACTTTGTGGATTACAGACTATTTCATAGAAGTTTAAAATAAGTCCTATACAGAACCCTACATATCACTAAGCTCACAGGGTGAAAATCAGAAAAACAAGCATCTCCAAAATTACCATTTTTAGAAGTATCAGAACAATCCTATAAGAATAAAAAATGGAAGAAGTAGAATGGTGAATATTTTAGGAAGCAAAATATTGCCTGGAAATTTAAGATTCATTTTAGGTTTCTCCTGCACATCCAAACTTGTTGCTTCATATCCAACCATTTACCACACCCTGTAGATTTTACATAACAAATAGCAGTTCTTCTTCAACCACCACTACCTTGGTTTAGTCCATCATCGCTTCTCGCTTTACCAGTTTCCTAATATGGGCAGGAGAGAGGGTTCCTATTTAGCCCTAGGATTACTTCAACGCCATTCTCTACACTGCTGCCAAGGAAACTTTTCTAAATTATTAATCTAATGTCACTTTGTTTTACCTCCTTCAGCAGCGCCTTATAGTGTCAAAGTTCAGGCTTCCCGGGTTAGCACACATAGCTTATTGTGGTCACACCCACTCTGCTCAGTAATTCATTCCTTCCATTACCTCACACAAACCTTTTACTGGTACCAAACCAGAATACAGCTCTACTATTATGGTAGAGCTATTATGGTGTTTTACACCTTTCTGCTTTCTCATGTGCTATTTTTATTCAGAACCTTTCCCCTTTCCCTTCTTTCCTCTCCTTCCTAGCCCTCCCTCCTACACACCAAGCCAACTTGCCAAGAATCAGTTCAAGAAATGTTCTGAAATATCTGGAAGCTCCCTGAATCCTCCTATTAAGAAAGTCAGAGGAACTATAGTAGGAAAAACAAGACCTCATAGGCTACATATACAAAACTCTAGATCACAAATATAACTCTAAAATATAATTGGGTGGGGCTAAGCTAGGAAAAACTACAAGACCTATACGGTATCAAAACGGTATGGATGAAATCAGAGGAAAGACAAAGGCACTACTGATGACCCTGAGAGCTGGAAAGCCCCAACTATCAGATACCCCTAGAAAGCACAGAGGGCTTTTCTGAGAACAACAGAACACAATGGGAGAGGATTTTGAGAGCTTTACTTTGAGAGCAATAAGGGTAAGTGCAAGTGGCCTAAAGTATGATCTGATGGTCCCAGAAAGATTTGGGGTCTGGGGCCTATAGACTCTCAAAAGTGGTAAGACAATGCAACCCTTACATTACAGAGCTTAGCCCTAAAGACACACTGCTGGTATTCTAAGCCACAGAGAGCAGAACAGGAGCTACAAGTGCAAAGAAAAAAAAAGTTGAAGATAAAACTGAGAAGAGTGGGAGGGAAGGAAGATCTAAGAGGTAGCCATTTTGATATAGCTTCTCTTCTAAAAGTACAGAAGAAGTCATTTTACTTAACAATGAAGAGCAGCAAAAGAATGCTACAGGATCCTACATAAAATTACTATAAAAATATAATAGTGAAAAAATCTCTCAAATAAGGAAAGTATACCAGAAAGATATGTCCACAAAACAGACAAAGAACCTAAGTTTCAAAATGAGCTAATAATAAGTAAGAGAATTATAGAGCCTATAAAGAACAAAATACATCAGAACTTTAAAACTCAGAGTGAGATAATGGAAGAAAAAGATTTAAAAAGAGAGGTAAAAGAATTCAGGAAAGAATTAGCAATAAAAGAAAAAATAAGTACCTCTAAAGTTAGGAAAAAACACAAAAGTCAATAAACACAACAAAATATGCCTCAAGAGAAATAGAATATGGAAAAGAGAAAGTTTTATACATAACAGAATTACAAGACTACTAAAAAGCATGTGAGAGTAAGTGATGAATATAGATGATAAGCACAGGAGATCCAACATAAATATCCTAGTCATCTCTGAAGAAGAAAATGAAAGCAATGGGCAAAATAATTATAAAAACTATGATTCAGGAAAATATTTTAGAATAATAAAAAACCTTAAAACTAAACATTGAAAGGGCATACCCTTTAGCTGTGGATTAAATCTATAATGGCAATGTCAAGAAATATTCTACTAAATGATTGGAAATATATACATATATATACGTCTCTCTCTGTGTGTGTGTGTGTGTGTGTGTGTGTGTGTGTGTGTGTATTCAGGGAATATCATTCGCTTAAACCCCTCCTGAATAATCCATTAGAGAATTAGCTTCATACAATAAAAATGACTTGAGAGGTTTTGACATAAGTATAAGAGGTAGCACTAAATATATTTTTTCTATAGAATCAAGGCTGATGATTATAACAATAAAATGTCTGTGTGCCCTAATAATGTAGCTATAGTACAAGAATCAAATATAGATAAGTACAATGAATTCATATATTATTTAATATGCATTCATCAGGTCTACAAGGAGATTACATCAGCAAGTGCTAGATTCGAGGAAAGAAAGAAAGAGAGAGGTCACTAGCTGGTTGCAATTGTGCTCATAGTAGAAAACAACAGTCGAATAGCCAGAAAGGAAGAAATGGAAATTACTATTATACAAAGAATTGATTAAAATAAATATAAAAGTAATTATTAAAACAAAAAATACAAACCTTCCTAAATTCCAGAAGATATTTTTAAAACTTTTAAATTTACTTGTGGGGAAAGAGAAGAGTTAGAGTGAAATAATCAGAAATAAAAGCCAAACTTCTTTTATTATAACTTGCTTCAAAACTTTGATTTTGGATGGTCGTGATGCCTTATAATCCCAATGCTTTGTAAGGCTGAAAAGGGAGGATCACATGAGGTCAGGGGTTCAACACTGATGTGCGCTATCATCATGCCACTGCACTCCAGCCTGGGTGACAGAGCAAGACACTGTCTTAATAATAAGTAAATAAATTTTACATAATCACAAAGCAAGCTGAATTTTATAAAATACAACCTCTAAAACTTAAAAATACAAGTATAAAAATGACCCAACTGTATAAACAATGGAGGCATAACTATACAGAAAGGAACTAATTCAAGTGAATTTAAAACATGGTAATTTGATTGTACATTCCTACTGGAATATGCCCTAAAGGCTAAAAGTATAATAAAATAAAATTTTTAAAATCTCCTAAGATTAGACTATTTTGAGGAATCATATAGTTAGTGGACATGTTGGTAGTATCATTCTTAGGTTGTTGTGTGATTTTTATGGGATAAACAAATGAGAATTATGCTGGTGTTATTAAAAAGCAGAGATCTTTTTCAGTAAGAGAAAGAAAAACTATCGTAACACAGATAAGGTTAAGTAGTCTTGAACTATAGTCTTGAATTTTGACTGTCAATACAAAGTCACTATTTTCTTTTCTTTTAAAAATATTTCCCAACACTACCCTCCGTAATGTCTCAAAACAACAGCCCAGTTGAAATTAGTGTCTTTAGCTCAGAATATGGGTTCTAAACAAGACACTTCACTATGAAGAAACAGGGATCCCTGCATAAATCGCTGATTCCAGGTCTGGGATTGGAATGGGAAATGTCCGAGATGGTCCTTAATGAATTGATAAGCAAACTGGAGGAGCTGTAAAAATGTGGTCACTTGGCCGGTAGGGCTCTAATATCCACGGGGCACGTGTAAGGAACGCAAGTTCTCTGTCTTACCTGAGACCTGCTGAATCAGAAAATCTGGGGTAGGGCCCAGCAGACTGAGGTTTAACAAGTCTTCCAAGTGATGTTGAATACTGAAGTTTGAAAACCATTGCTCTAGGGGAGTGATTATCAATGGCTCTTAAAGTCAAAAAATGAGAAGTAACCACATTATCGTTTGTCTGACAGAAGTACATACAGCCAACCTATGAAGTAATCTTGCCTCCAACCAAAACCAAAGTTGAACCTGGGTCAGATTAGGCTCTAGTTCTTACAATCAAGTTATAGAAAACAGAGATAAACATGTTATGCAATCAAGAAAATCCAGACAGAGAAAAATTCTATAGGTTAAATAACCCAGGTTTTTCCAAGAAAAAAATTCTAAGGAAAAAAATTATTCAGGGAAAAATAACCTATAAAATAGGAAAGGCCAATTATAATAACAGATGGATGCTAGCTGACCCAAATTCAGAAAAACTGAAAAAAAGAACATTTATAATAAAATTAGATAATCTGGAGCACTGACTATTCAATAATATTAATGTTTAATCATTGATTTGTTCTGGAAGATGGTGATACTCAACTTATATTTTAGAGATACTCATGTAATTATATGCTGTCCAGAAAAAAATTCAAAATAAATCTGGGAGGAGATGGGGACGTAGATGAGAGAAATAAAATTGGCCTTGAGTTGATGGAGTTAATGATTACTGAAACTGAGTAATGGTTACTTAGAGGCTTAGAAGCCTATTACAATAGTTTCCATTTTTATATATTTTAATTTTTCAGTAATAAAAGGCTTCACATCAAGTATCATCTCTTCCAAGAAACTTTTCCTTAGCACTACTCCCAACTTGATTTACAAAGCCTTCATCAATGCTTCCCCACTACTCTGTGTGTTACTGTATCTTATCTGTGATCAGTTCTTTGAGAATACTGGGTTTTACCACCTTTTATAATCCAGTGGCTATTGCAATCCCTGAACACAGCATATTTTTTAGTTCAGGATCCTCAAGGGAAATAGAAATCACACCCAAACAGGGTAACTAAAGGAGTTTCAATAAAAGAATTACTTACAAGCATATAATCATGGTTAAGAGAAAAAAGTTAGAGAGGAGGCATATGAGACTGACAACAGCAGAAAGCCATTACCTCATCTTGCCCAATGGGAAGGGAATGGGAGATTTACCTGCAATCTAGTGGGAACTGTGGTTTTAGGAAAGGGCTCCTGAGAGGAGTGGTGGTCTTTGTTAGAGGAACAGATCTGGAGCCCTATGGGGGGGTGGTTGCAGGGAAATACATACTTCAAAGTCACTCCAATGTTCTGCTGGTGGTTTTCATTGATTGAATCCAAGTAGAGGCCAGTGAGCCTGTTAACGCAGTCAATAGGAAGAATGTAGGGGTGGAAAGTGGATCTTGATGGTGAAAAAATTTAGCACATTAATCAATAATAATTTTGAATAAAAGAATGATGCCTACAAGCAAATAAATCCAAAGATGAAATGAAATAGTGGCCCAGAAATGTAATCAATATTGATGTCAGAGGTAGACACAATGCCTCAGAGACAAGAGGCTTCCTGAGAGATTCAGGGGGTTTCCAAACCATGATTCTTAAACTGGTATGTGTGCGTACACACACAGCTGTATGAATGTGTATGTACAGAGGGGTGTGTTTGTGTGTGTGTGTTTGTGTAAAGAGGTACATTTGATTACACCATTCTCATAAATCTCTTGCCCTTGCTCAATCCATAGGGCACAGATTTTGAAAAAAATCAGTTTATTTTTAGCAGATTATTAAAATAACCACAGATATTTCTATTGAACAGTTAAAAGAATGATCCTTGTCTTTTCTATCAGTTTTTTTTTTAAATCTCTAATTAAAAAAATTGTCTGGATACATACTGTATCACCTCCAGTAGTATTTTTTAAGCAGCATGTTAATATCAGAACAGCAGTGTAAATACACCTGCAATTGTCAGTTAACCTCACACTATTATTTTTAGACTGCCTGCAGCAGTGTATCAGTAGTCAGAAGGAAAAAATAATACAGAAGAAGGCATTTTCACATTCTTTTCCACAAGCCAAGACAAAAAATGGGCTCATTATCAACATTTGGTTGTCTACAGTTCAACATTAATATATCTTTAGCTTTCCAATAACTGCTGAGGAGTTGTCTAATTCAGCAAAATGTAAACATGTGTTCCCCCAGGAATGATATGCTGCCAGGCAAATGAGATTTTTTTCCCACCTCAAATCCTTCCTTGAAATAAACTAGTCAAGTCTAAAGATTCCAGGGCACAATTCTAGAGAAAATGTTTTTTCTGAAGATCACAGTGCTGCTAGTGTTTCTACCCAGTGAGTTCAACCTGATGGTCCCGTTATATACACGAGGCCTACAAATATTCACATCAAGAAAGGATTTTTTTTTCTTGTACCAAATTCTCAGAGGCCCTTTACCTGATAATAGCTACTAATGTCCATGGGAAAAAAATAAAAATTATATTATTTTGGAATATGTACATCTTCATACTTTCCATTATATCCACAACCGTATCTTAAAGCATTTACCTGGTAACAGGGACATCAATTCAAACTTTTTGGCACCAGGGACCAGCTTTGTCCCTGGGGAGAGGCAGGAATAGTTTTAGGATGACACTGTTCCATCTTAAATCAGCAGGTTTTAGATTCTCATAAGGAATGCTCAGCCTAGATGCCTTGCATGTACAGTTCACAATAGGGTTTGTGCTCCTATGAGAATCTAATGCCATGGCTGATCTGACAGGAGGTGGAACTCAGGCAGTAACCCTTGCTCTCCCACCACTCACCTCCTGCTGTGCAACTGGATTCCTAAAAGGCCACAGACTGGCACCAGGCTGCAGGCTAGGAATTGGGGACCCCTGGGCTAGAGTGCTGGTTTGCAAATCCCAATCTTGAAGCAGTATCCCAACTAAGTATCCCAAGACATAATAATAAACATTTACTATTCTTCATGTACAAAGATGGTTTAGTTCTCTACCAGTTAGATGGCAGCATA
>NW_016107385.1:103921-169382 GCF_001604975.1 Cebus imitator
TTTTTAGTAAAGGTAATGGGTTTGCATCATATACACAGATACATTGTTCTCCATGAAACTAGGAGTATTCATTCAGCTATAATAGCTACCAGAATGCACAGTAGCCAAATCTACGACTTCTGCCATAAGGGCCACAAAGTTTCAACCAGTAGAGTTTCCTAATGCATCTGAATCTTCTGAAGTACTGTAAAGTACAGTGGTATGCTTAGAAGAACATGTGATCTGCAGCCAGAAGATTTGAGGTTTGGGTCAATGTCTGCCACTTACAAGCTATGTAAATGTGGGCAAACCACTAAACGTATTTGAATTGTAGTTTTCTTGTTGATGAATTGTAACTATTTATAATTTTTGCTATCCTATAGAGCTGTTGTGAGGATCAAATCACCTAAGAAGTGTGAAATAACTTTATAAATTGCTAAGTGAAACATAAAGTAAGTTTTCTGGCCTTTGATATAATTGTTTTATTTGATCAATCCACATTATTTGAGATCTGTCAGCATGTGATTTCCAATGATCGAGTTCTGTTTTCTGTTTCCTCCATCTTTTCCATTTATCCTCTCTTTCCAGTTTTACTATTCTCCATACTAATTTAAAATGTTAATTCCTAATAAAAATCTCAAATCTCAGTAAATCCTATAGCTCAATATTTCAGCAAAATTTGCTCTCTCTTTTTACCTTTCAAATCTATTTCTAGTTCAGCTTCAGGTATTAAAGCCAGAGACCACAAATGTGGTCAGGCCAAGAGTCAGCCTCAGGATTAAGGACCTAAAGGGCCTAAGAGGTCAAAAACCTTCCTGATGAGCTCATCTGTGGAGAGAGGGTGTGTCTCACAGAGCGTTATGCCCACAGTGTTTGAGGGTTAGGAAACTCCAACACCTTATGAAAGGAGATGCCAGGAAAAGGAAAGAAAGTCATTTTAGATGTTTTGGTCCACCAGGGGATTCTCTGGCCAATAGGAATTTGTAAAGAATTAAGAATGGCTAAATGCCGTATGAGGAAAAGCATTTGACTCATAGTAAGAACTAGTTTCTGCTAGTTCTGGAACTGGTTTGAAGTCTTGTTTTCTCTTTTTGGGCTTCAGATTCCTCAACTATAAAAAGTCTAGATCATTTTTAAATTTCTATCAAGCTCTAAAACGCTACATTACTCATAAGTAATTCATTTCTATTTTTACTATGCAAAATAAGATCTGTCAAAAATAAAATATAAACAGCCATCACCACTAAAATTTGTGTTTGATATGATTTTGAAGTTTTCCCATTCACTTAAGAATATTCAAAGTTTCTATTTAAGAAGTTTCCATAAAGAGTCAAATTAATATCCTTCGTACCTACATCTTTAAGATGACTGCTTGACAGGAATCCTGATACAGGATAGGAGCTTCTGCCTGCAGCAACCAATCAAAATGTATTATTAGTGTAGCATTCCTATGTAACCACATGCGAATAATTATCTCTTAAATGAGGTATGTGGAATTCTTAACTGTCACATGTAGAGAAAATCACAATCATTGGGACCTGAAAAAATTGTAATTAGAAATTCCTACTATGTCACATTCCAGACTTCTTGTTGGTTTTGCAACACTGGCCCCAAAAGATGAAAGCACAGGGTCACTGTAAGAGCGTCCTTCACTTGGCATAAAACCCAGGACTTAAACTTTCTTACCTGGACCGGAACCCTCTTTTCCTTCATAACACCTCTTTCTGTCTTTCCTATCCTCTTTATTGTACCCACAAAAAAATATTGTCAGAGCTTTCATATTTATAAGCTATTGAAGAGATAATAGCAGATAAGAACTTTTTTTTTACTTAACTTTGAATTTGTTATTGTTTTGATTCAAGAAAACATTGAATTGAATTAGTGTAAAGGGGAGAAGAATAAATCTAGCCTCATGAAGAGTGAAAGATATTAAGCAAATGATTTGTCATGCAGCAGGGGAGTCAATGAATATTTTATGTTGATAAACTCAGAAGCAAGTGAGCTAAAATATGAGAATGCATTTATTAAACCATACGATACTATATAAATACTATTATTGTCATCAGTACTTTAAGCAGAGCAAAAATAGAAAAGAGACAGAAAGAGATTCTTGCTAAGTGCCAGTGCTACACCCACAAAAGATGTGTTCAGGGCTGGAAGTTGATCCTTTAAGTTTTATGTCTTCATCAGATGCTACAACTCTTGCTTTCCTTTGAGTTTCGTCATGTCATCTTCCCTTCCTCTACCCACCTTACACTGATGCCCGGATAATGCTAGTCTCAGTTGCATGCTTAGTTCAGTGTTTGAATCCATGGATTATGGATAGCCTCTTATAACTCATGGAAAGAAGTTCATATTTAATTAAAGATGAAGGAAGTCATTTTAAGGCATCCTCTTTCAGCAATTGCAAATAAGTGATGTTTTCAGATCAGCATCTCAGGAGCTCTGTCAGAAAGCACAGATTTTAGAATCTTTAATTCCAGTTCCTAGTGTTCTCTGAGGCTACAATGGCAATGATAAGCCCATTGGTCTTTCTCTGATTCTTGGCTTTAGGCTGTTAAGCCTTGGCCATCTGTCTTCTAAGTATGCATATTTGGTCTCCAAGGACACTGGTGAGAGGACATGGACGGTCACGGAAAATCTAAAGTCGCAACTGGGATAAAAATAGAGAAAATCATAAGTCTTTTCCTCCATGTGGAGGATGTGCAGTATCACCTTCTTATGTGCAGGACAATTTATCTCTTTCCCAAGGTAAGAGAACAGAACCACCATGGTAATGTTTTTTCCATTGCTACCAGCCTACTATTTGTGGTATTATAATTATTATTAAAATAAATAATGAAAATGTTGTTGGGTGTTGGTCTCACAAAACTCAGCCTTTAAGAATTTTTCTGTTCTACAAGTAGCCTTCCTGTCATAACTGCAAACAAAGGATTAAAGGGACCTGCAGCGTCCCAGAAAGCTCTTCCTAACTGTTGTGGCCCATCCTTAAATGTTAAGAACTGTTGAATTTGTCTGCAGAACTCAATCCTTCAAAAACATAAATACATTGTTCTTAAAGCCCAAGTAGAACACAGCCCTGCTGTCCTGAATACTGATGACTTTCCCTAGTTGAGGGACTACTGAGGTTGGGGGAGCGGGTTAAGACAAAGGAAAGGAAGCCTCTCAGAGTCACAACAACAGGCTCTTGCATCTCTGAGGAGTTCCAACCAGCTGAGTTCACTGTTAAGCTCTGAATAGAATTACCTACATGTCAGTCAGTCAAGGTAGTTTAAAATACCTGTGCTCCTAAAGCCAAGGTGTCATAATAGATTTAGCACTACCAGCAGCTTCTCTTTGTCACACAATGAAGCAATATGGCTAATTAACGCTCACTAGGGAACCTGGGATAACGATGCCTCTCTCTTCCTAGAGCCAATTACCCCAAATATTCAGATTACCTACCTACTATTTCACTGAAAAAAGTGCCTGGGTGTTTTTTTTGTTTTTTTAATTCAGGGATTATGTATCATGTAACGTCACATTATGTGATGTTGTGTCACAGTCTGACAGCTTACAACAAGGGATATGCTGAATATATTGGGTAGTTAATACCTGTCTGAATTAACAAGACAACCAACTTTCCAAAGAAAGAAAGTCTGAGAAATATCTGGGGTACCTCCTGGGATATCTGGAGGGAGAACACATCTGATTCACTGAATCAACCACTGTGTGTCACTGTTGCTTCTCATAAAGACACATGAAAGGATATTTGTCTGCAGAGATGGCACACATATCTACACATAAACTATCAACGGTTTTGTACAGAATCCGTAATGGATACTCATTCATAAAGATTCTATGTCAATTCTGATTAAATGATCTCACTCATCTAGGAATTAATTATCAAGGCTCAGGGTAACACGCTGGAAAGGGTATGGGACTAAGCAAACCAGTTGAGAACCTGGTATGTCACCTCTATTTATTCATCAATTCATTCAAAAAATATTCACTGCATACCTATTCTCTACAGGGATTCTGTTACAAGCAGATAGACTATATTCCAGCTCCATTCTTTTCATTGTGCCTCAAATAAGCCATGCATAATCCTGCCTCAGGGCCTTTGCACAAGTTGATACCACCACCTAGAATGGTCTCTCCAAGATATCTTTATGATGAATTATCTTGCCATCTTTAACATTTTCCCAAATGTCAGCTTCTCAATGAGGCCTATCCTGGCCAACCTATTTAAAATCCTGTCCTCTCTTTCATTTCAGTACTCCTTGTTTTTACTCCATAGGAAAAAAAATCAGAGAAACTCTCTTTGAGGAGATGACATGGAAGCAGAGTGGTAAATGATGAGATATAGAGAGCCCAGAAAGGAAAGAAAAGATGGCTTACTTTCCTCTTTTGTGACAGAAATAAATACTATCTATCTGGTAAGAAGAGGATTAAATGAGATAATATATGCAACAGTCATAGAATGTACTTTCGCAATGTTCTAGTTATGTCATTTACTCACTCAGAACTTTCAGTGACTTCCCATTTTATTCTAAACAAAATCCAGACTCTTAGATCAATAATTCCATTGCTCAGTTCTAGTTTCTTTCAGGCCTCTTTCTTTCATCACCAAACTCCCTCAACTTCCACCAACTCTTTTGCGCAACCCCAGCCCTCTCTCTCTCTCTCTCTCTTTTTCTCTCTTTCATCAAACTATGTAACTTCTTATAAAGCCCAAATGCCAACATCCTGTTTTGATGTTATTTCCATTGCTCCTACTGGGAATAAACAGTCTGCCCCGAGGAAGCTTTCCCTTAAAGCTTGATCAATCCTGTGTGTCCCATGCATCTTCCACTTTCCTCTACTCTATTACTTTTTGCACAATACTATGATTGCTACTGTTATTTCCTTCCCTGGAGCTACACTGTCAGATTACTGAGGATAGAGCTGTATGTTATTTATTTTTTCTAACCCTAGCTCTTGATGCAGAGCCTAGAAGATAGTAAACTCACAAAGCAAACATTTGAATGAGTGACTGAATTCATTCAATAGATCAGCACTGAATCACTGATGGGCACGTAGATTGTTCATAATAAATGTTGACACCCTCCCAACACTCACAACTAACTCATTTAATTGTAAACATGAACAATGAATCTTTTAGTTTACATAGGTTATATAAAGTCATACTTATAATTATCTAAAATTTGATATTAATAAAATATTGTGTTTGACAATGCAGCAAATACGCTTTAAGATCTATTATAAGCATAAATTTTATATTATTCTTTGGGTGAGGGGTAAGCATAAAGTCATAAATGAGAAATGTTAAGATCCATACCTTCAATGACTATATAATCTACTAAGGAAGACAAAGATATGTGAACAATTAACCAGCCATAGTTTAGACCAAAATGACATGTCATAATACTAGCATATATGAAAGAAAACGATTGACAGGGTTGTATAAAAAAGGAAACATAAGAACAAGAAAACAATGAGCCTTTAAGGAAATGCTGTAGGGATGAGGCTGGAGTGTCAGATGCATTCAAGGGTCCAGGATCTGGACACATGGAGCCATAGAACAGAAAAGGTAGATGAGGTCTGGGTGGAGGAACAGCAGATGACAGAACACATTAGGATGTTTATTTCACTGTCTCAATGCTATTTGCAGGCATAATGAATTTAGTATCGGCATACTGATAGAATATAAGAACTTGTGGCAATATGTAAAGAATAGTTGAAGTTTCTGTCAATTCATCAGACTAATTCTCCATCCAGCCTTGTTCCCTTTCTGGTGAAGAATTGACAGAAACAGGCTTCAGAAGGTGGATAATAAGAAACTTCTCTAAGCTAAAAAAAAAAACATGTTCTAACCCAATGAAAAGAAACTAAGAACCTTGAAAAAAAGTTTGACAAAATGCTAACAAGAATAAACAGCATAGAGAGGAATATAAATGCATTGATGGAGCTGAAAAACACAACACGAGAACTTCACGAAGAATACACAAGTTTCAATAGCTGAACTGACCAAGCAGAAGAAAGGATATCAGAGGATGAAGATGAACTCAATGAAATAAAATGAGAAGGCAAGATTAGAGAAAAAAGGGTAAAAAGAAAAGAACAAAGCCTCCAAGAAATATAGGACTATGTGAAAAGACCTAATCTACGTTTGATAGCTGTACCTGAATGTGACAGAAAGAATGACTACAAGCTGGAAAATACTTTTCAGGATATTATCCAGGAAAACATCACTAACCTAGCAAGGCAGGCCAATATTCAAGTCCAGGAAATACCGAGAACACCACAAAGATATTCCTCAAGAAGAGCAACACCAACACACATAATCATCAGATTCACCAGGGTTGAAATAAAGGAGAAAATGCTAAGGGCAGCCAGAGAGAAAGGTCAGGTTACCCACAAAGGGAAGCCCATAAGACTCACAGCCAAACTCTCAGTAGAAACCCTACAAGCAAGAAGAGAGTGGGGGCCAATATTCAACATCCTTTAAGAAAAGAACTTTCAACCTAGAATTTCACATCCAGCCAAACTAAGCTTCATAAGAGAAGGAGAAATAAAATCCTTTACAAACAAGCAATTACTCAGGGATTTCATCACCACCAGGCCTGCTTTACAAGAGCTCCTGAAAGAAGCACTAAAAATAGAAAGGAACAACCAGAACAGCCACTCCAAAAATGTGCCAAATGGTAAGGAGCATCGACATAATGAAGAAACTGCATCAACTAATGGGCAAAACAACCAGCTAGCATCAAAATAGCAGGATCAAATTCACACATAACAATATTAACCCTAAATGTAAATAGGCGAAATGCCCATATCAAAAGACACAGACTGGCAAATTGGATAAAAAGCCAAAACCCATCGGTGTGCTGTATCCAGGAAACCCATCTCACATGCAAGGATACACAAAAGCTCAAAATAAAGGGATGGAGGAAGATTTACCAAGCAAATGGAGAGCAAAAAAAAAAAAAAGCAGGATTTGTAACCCTAGTCTCTGATGAAATAGACTTTAAACCAACAAAGATCAAAAGAGACAAAGAAGGACATTACATAATAGTAAAAGGATCAATGCAACAAGAAGACCTAATGATCCTAAATATATACGCACCCAATACAGGAGCACCCAAATACATAAAGCAGGTATTTAATGACTTACAAAGAGACTTAGACTCCCACACAATAATAGTGGGAGATTTTAACACTCCACTGACAATATTAGACAGATCAATGGAACAGAAAATTAACAAGGATATCCAGGACTTGAACTGAGATCTAAACCAAGCAAACCTAATAGACATTTACAGAACTCTACACCACAAATCCACAGAATATAAATTCTTCTGAGCACCACATCACACCTACTCTAAAACTGACCACATAATTGGAAATAAATCACTCCCCAGCAAATGCAGAAGAATGGAAATCATAACAGTCTCTCAGACCACAGTGCAATCAAGTTAGAACTCAGAATTCAGAAACTAACTCAGAACTGCATAGCTTCATGGAAACTGAACAACTGGCTTTTGAATGTTGACTGGATAAACAATGAAATGAAGGCAGAAATAAAGACGTTCTTTGAAACCAACAAGAACGAAAACATGACATACCAGAATCTATGGGACACATTTAAAGCAGTGTCTAGAGGAAAGTATATAGCAATAAATGCCCACATAAGAAGTAAGGAAAGATCTAAAATCGATATCCTATCATCAAAATTGAAAGAGCTAGAGGATCAAGATCAAAAAAACTCAAAAGGTAGCAGAAGACAAGAAATAACTAAGATCAGAGCAGAACTGAAGGCAATAGAGACACAAAAAACCCTTCAAAAAATCAATAAATCCAGGAGCCGGTTTTTTTGAAAAGATCAGCAAAACAGACAGACCACTAGCCAGATTAACAAAGAAGAAAAGAGAGAATAATCAAATAGATGCAAAAAAAATGATAAAGGGGATATTATTCAGATTCCACAGAAATACAAACCATCATCAGAGATTATTACAACCAACTCTACGCACATAAACTAGTAAACCTGGAAGAAATGGATACATTCCTTGACACTTGCATCCTCCCAAGCCTAAACCAGGAAGAAGTAGACAGCATGAATAGACCAATAAGAAGGGCTGAAGTTGAGGCAGCAGTTAATAGCCTACCAACCAAAAAAACCCCAGGTCCAGATGGGTTCACAGCTGAATTCTACCAGACATGCAAAGAGGAGATGGTAGCATTCCTCTGAAACTATTCCAAACAATCCAAAAAGAGAGAATCTTTCCCAAATCATTTTATGAGACCAACATCATCCTGATACCAAAACCCAGAAGAGACTCAACAAGAAAACAAAACTTCAGGCCAATATCCATGATGAACATAGATGCAAAATTCTTCAATAAACTACTGACAAACCAATTGCAACATCACATCGAAAAACTTATCCACCATGATCAAGTGAGCTTCATCCCAGGGATGTAAGGCTGGTTCAATATACACAAGTCTATAAATGTAATTCACCACATTAACAGAACCAAAGACAAAAACCACATGATTATCTCAATAGATACAGGGAAGGCATTTGACAAAATTCAACAGCCCTTTATGCTAAATACCCTCAATAAACTAGGTACTGATGGAATGTATCTTAAAATAATAAAAGCTATTTACAACAAACCCACAGACAATATCATTCTGAATGGGCAAAAACTGGAAGCATTCCCTTGAAAATCTGACACTAGACAAGGATGCCCTCTCTCACCACTCCTATTCAATATAGTATTGGAAGTTCTAACCAGAGCAATCCGGCAAGAAAAAGAAATAAAATGTATTCAATTAGGAAAAGAGGAAGTCAAATTGTCTCTACTTGAAGACGGCATGACTGTATGTTTAGAAGACCCCACAGTTTCAGCCCAAAATCTCCTGAAACTGATAAGCAACTTCAGCAAAGTCTAAGGATACAAAATCAATGTGCAGAAATCACAAGCATTCCTATACACCAATAACAGACTTAAAGAGAGCCAAATCAAGAATGAACTGCCATTCACAATTGCTACAAAGAGAATAAAATACCTAGGAATACAATTAACAAAGAATGTAAAAGACTTCTTCAAGGAGAACTGCAAACCACAGCTCAACAAAATAAGAGAGGACACAAAGACAGAAAAGCATTCCATGATCATGGCTAGGAAGAATCAGTATTGTGAAAATGGCATACTTCCCAAAGTAATTTGTAGATTCAACACTATCTGCATCAAGCTACCAATGACCTTCACAGAACTGGAAAAAACCACCTCGAACTTCATATGGAATCAAAAGAGAGTCCACATAGCCAAGTCAATTCCAAGCAAAAAGAACAAAGCTGGAGGCATCACACAGCCTGACTTCAAACCATACTACAAGGCTACAGTAATCCAAACAGCATGGTACTGGTACCAAAACAGAGATATAGATCAATGGAACAGAACAGAGGCCTTGGAGGCAATGCCACACATCTACAACTATCTGATCTTTGACAAACCTGACAAAAACAAACAATGAGGAAAGGATCCCCTGTTTAATACCTGGTGTTGGAAAAACTGGCTAGCCATATGCAGAAAGCAGAAACTGGACCCCTTCCTGACACCTTACACTAAAATTAACTCCAGATGGATTAAAGACGTAAACATAAGACCTAACACCATAAAAACCCTAGAAGAAAATCTAGGCCAAAACATTCAAGACATAGGCATAGGCAAGGACTTCATGACTAAAACACCAAAAGCATTGGCAACAAAAGCCAAAATAGACAAACGGGACCTAATCAAACTCCACAGCTTCTGCACAGCAAAAGAAACAGTCATTAGAATGAACCAGCAACCAACAGAATGGAAAAAAATTTTTGCAATCTACCCATCTGACAAAGGGCTGATATCCAGAATCTACAAAGAACTAAAACAGATTTACAAGAAAAAAACAAATAAGCCCATTCAAAAGTGGGCAAAACAGACACTTTACAAAAGAAGACAGACATGAGGCCAACATACATATGAAAAAATACTCAACATCACGGTCATTAGAGAAATGCAAATCAAAACTACATGGAGATACCATCTCATACCAGTTAGAATGGCAATCATTAAAAAATGTGGAGACAATAGATGCTAGAGAGGATGTGGAGAAATAGGAACACTTTTACACTGATGGTGGGAGTGTAAATTAGTTCAAACATTGTGGAAGTCAGTGTGGCAATTCCTCAAGGACCTAGAAATAGAAATTCCACTTGACCCAGCAATATTACTGGGTATATATCCAAAGGGTTATAAATCATTCTATTATAAGGACACATGCATACCAATGTTCATTGTGGCACTGTTTACAATAGCAAAGACTTAGAACCAACCCAAATGCCCATCGATGATAGACTGGACAGGGAAAATGTGGCACACATACACCATGGAATACTATGGAGCCATAAAAAATGATGAGTTTGTGTCCTTTGTAGGGACATGGATGAAGCTGGAATCCATCATTCTCAGCAAACTGACACAAGAACATAAAATCAAACACCGCATTTTCTCACTCATAGGCCGGTGTTGATCAATGAGAACACCTGGACGCAGGGAAGGGAGCATCACACATTGGAGTCTGCAGGGGGGAAACAGGGGAGGAACAGTGGTGGGTGGGGAGTTGGGGAAAGATAGCATGGGGAGAAATGCCAAATATAGGTGATGGGGATGAAGGCAGCAAATCACACTGCATGTGTTTACCTATGCAACAATCTTGCATGTTCTTCACATGTACCCCTAAATCTAAAATGCAATAAATTAAAAAAAAAAGAAATCTCAAAAAAAAAAGAATAGCTGAAGCTAAGTTCGGAGAAGTGGTAAGGGGCTGGGATCCTGAAGGTAGGAAGGCAAGTTACTAGGCTATTATAAAAGAATGAAAAAAAAAGTGGGGAGGAAATAAACTAGAGCACCACTGGGATGAATGGGAAATAGTCAACATTGTGAAGACAGACCAATGCATGTATCGGACAAGTGACTGATGAGATCAGTGATGATTCCAGGAATTCAAAGAGAAGTTCAAGGAAATGGTGAGTCCACTGTCCTAGAATAAGAAATAAATACAGAATAATTTAGGTGGCAGAGGGGAGGGGCAGGTTCACTAATGATTGATTATTCAGTCTTAGACATCATTAGCTGAGGTGTTAGGAGTGCAAGGGACACTGTGACGTCAGATAGAACAGGCTGTTAGTTATGAATTGACTCAAGATTCAATCAGTAAAAAGTATATTTTTGCTAATATAAATATACAAGAAACATTTACATTAAAATAGTTTTCCTTTCACTCTCTTTTGAATTGTTTCCTTAGGGCAAGTTTCCACAACTATATCACAGTCCTTTACAAGGGCCTCTTTCAATCCTCTAATCCTTTCACTTGAAGCCAGTAACATCTACCTACCTCACCGCCTCCTTAGAAACCTTGACACTTATTTTGCTTTCAGCCCTGTTCCAACATCCCAACATACGACAATCTTTATGGCAGTTCCCAATAATTTACAGCAATCACTTTAATAATTTTATGATATGCTCTCCAAACAAGATCTCAGTTATTTAAAGCCAGTACTTTGAGTACAGTTTCTAAGGCGCTGTTATAATCTTGTTTCCAAGACCTCATTAACATAAGCCGACTTTGTCCTAGGATAGTAAGAGTGAACATAATAAAACACTTGATTTTTGGGCTAAGTCCATAGCACTACTATGCTATTAACATATAAAGATATGAATCACTAAAAATCAAGTTTTAGATGTATGATTCGCAAGTTCGCATATTTCCGTTGACAACATAACGGTAGAAGACATAAATAGTATTTTTGACATTCATAAACCTTGGTATATCCAACAAACATATCTCTATGTCTTCCTTTAGTTACTGTAAATGTAGTTTCTCACATTCTAAGCATGTTATCAGTAAGCCCAGAAAGTGATTTCTTTTTTCATTTGCTCATTTCTGCACAAGGAGGTTATGTGCACACTAGCATCACTAAAAGCTCTACTGAGTCATGCAAAAGGGGAATCCTCTAGTGGACAGAAATTTGAGTGGCATATCAGGTTTTTCAGCTTACCTGGAAGGAGATATGACTAGAGATGGGGATGGATACTGATTTTTGGTCAGTAGCTAACAGGATGATCAAGGACTAGAAGGAACACACTGGAGCACCGATGATATAAGAGCCATCATGCCAAGATTTTGCTCCTCACTGTATCCCATGTGCTAACGATGCTTAGCCTATCACATACTCTCAAAAACATTTGTTAAAAGAAAGAAGAAATAAGACCTACTGTTGGCTAGCACAATAAGATGACTACAGTCAAAAATAATTAATTATACATTTTAAAATAATTGAAAGAGTATAATTGGATTGTTTGTAACACAAAGGATAAATGCTGGAGGTGATGCGTACCCCATTGACCCTGATGTGATTATTACATATTATATGCCTGGATCAAAATGTCCCATGTAACCCACAAATATATATATCTACTTTGTACCCATAAAAGTTAAAAATTAAAAAAAAAATTAATAAAAAGAAGGAATCTCAGAAAAACCTAGGCTATGCTTCTTAGAATTGCCCCAGAATTTGAGAATATTTGCCTGTTTTATGAATTGTCATCCAAGGACATCCACTGCAGAAAAACAGATACTCTTTGGTAAGAATTTTATTAAAACTTTTTCCCAATCAGCTTTGTCCCATAACTGCTTGAGGGCTTGTTTAAAGTATCTATGAACTACTGGCTACAGTAGCAGGGATTGATGTAAATGCACACTCACCTATAATGATTTACCTTCCCCAGAGGTGTCCTGGAAATGAATAGGTACCTTGTCACCTTGTCTTCCAACAGCAGAAATTAACCTTAAGTCTCCAACATGGTACCACTTCCTGCTAATTAATAACATTGGACCTATCCCCCAAAGAAGGGCTAGAAATTCTTCCCTACTGGAAGACAACAAAAAGAGTCTTTCTGCCCTGCCTGATCTGCATATAGAAGCTCAGCATCCATAGTCTTACTTTATATTTTTTATGCCTATATCCTTTCATTGTAACCAAAGAAGTCACTATACAGAAAGACAGTAAAGCAGTGGGTTGACACTTATGGGATTCACTGGTCTTTTTATGTATCCCATCATTTGAAAGCAGCTGTACTTAAAGAATTGCATAATTGGTTTATTGAAGACTCCATTTTGGCACAAGCTGGAGAACGACTACTTACAAACTTGGCACTGGCCTATCTAATGCCTATGTGATATGGAACATGCTCTAAATCGGTGACTGTATATGATGCCATTTTTCCCATACCCAGAATGCAGGAATTTGGGAACCAACTGGTGTTAGTAGGTGTGTGGTTCCTCACACTATTTTACCTAATGAACCACTTCTAAGATTTTTGCTTTTCATCACTACGACTTTGGGCTCTTATGATTTAGAGGTATTCATTTCTAAAGGAAGAAAGCTTCTATCATGGGAAGGACATACATATGAAAAGTTGAAACTCTTGTCTTCATTTCCTCTTGTCACTGAAACAACAGGCAAAGAAAAGTAGGTTACTATATTGACTGAAGAGTTTTATCTTAATCAACAAGAGGAAATAAGACAGACAATGGGACAAGCTTGTGTCTATAGGCAAGGGATTATTTGGGGATACCCTGACACTTTTATATCTAATAGTAAAAATGGATTAGAAGCCTGAAGCATACTGGAAGGATGACCAACAAGTCATATCCCTTCAAGAATGAAGGGTTGAGTGACTCTTCATTCATTCAAAAAACTAACTAACTGAAGTACTAGTTGAGAGAAAATTGATTATTTAAAGCATAGCAGAGGAAGGAAGTTCTAGCTATCAATTATGGTTCAGTAGCTGGTTGCAGTAATAGACTTTATTAGTTAACTTTTCTTCCTCTCTCTCTTTTGTTTATATTTACGAATATTAACCTATTTAAAATTTCTTTCTATGCCTTTTATTTTTTATATTAAATGCATAATAAATTTCTCATTTACTCCTTCATTTATAGAATACCAAGGTAAACATCTGATTGAACGAAAAAAGGAAGAAACATTGCTCAGAGATGGACTCACAAGTAATAGCACATTTGTTTCTCTTTAGGTGAGAAGTTAAGCACTTACTCATTTGTGCAATGGATACAGTGCATTACATGTAGGACTGTGTTTCTTTTTTTTTATTTGGTAATGTTTATATACACTGAGTAAAGAAAGAGTAAGATTATGTTCTATATTGTGAATTCACACTCAGCATTCATTCCAACATCTTTTCAGCATACCTCCCTCTACTTCAGAACCTGGGAAGCTAAAAATAACTTTTCCAAGATGCCCTTGCAGTGTGCTTCAGGATACCTGAAGCTTGAGTGTCCCACCTTTATTGCATGTGAGAATGTGATCATTCAGATTTTCACATAGGAATCATGAAACCGAGTCATCTATTTTGCAGCCCAAAATACTTAAGAAACTGAGTTTTTGTATTATCTAGCAAGGCACCCAGCCGGGTGATCCTAAAGTGAAGACCCAGAAGATAAGCATTCCCCATCAGCTCAGCCTTCCCACTGAAATTGTGTATTTCTCCTTAAATCTGAATTGACTGTTAAAACATTTAAGAAAAATCTCTGATGGGAAAGCAGGAGGCCAGGACAAACAGAAAAGGGCCACATGTAACAAAAACGACGGCATTTAAAATTATCATTAATACCCTAAATACATAAGAAAAGATGTTACAGCTACAAAAGAATAAAAGGATGTAATCTATAAAGGAAGTTTGAGAATAAATAAAAGCTTTTGGAAATTAAAAGTAAGAGAGCATAAATGGAAAAAGAAATGTGGAAGGATCAAAGATAAAGCCACAGCAATGTCCTAAAGAGCAGAGGAAAGACATAACATGTAAAATAGGCGTGAAAAATAAGAAAATTAAAGAAAAAGCCAACATAACAGATCCAAGGAGAAGAAAATTCCATGGAGGAAGTCATCAATGACATGCCTGCAACATTTTTTTCCAGAACTGAAGTACATAAAATTCTGGCGTAAATGGTCTACTAAGTTTCCAGCGCAGTGTATGAAAATAGACCTACAGCACACAATGCCTTTGAAAATTTAAAACAGCAGGGCAGAGTAAAGCTTCAGGAGAAAAAACAGTCTCAAATAGCCACATTAGAAGAATGAGAAGACAGGAAGTAGGTGTCTGAAAAATCAGAACATAGCAATAGAAGCATGTTATTTAGAGATAGGTAAATAAAAAGAATCTGAATTTAAAAGTGTGAACATGTTTTCTCCCAAGAAACAGACTAGAAGAAAGAGGTCTAGAGGATCACAGCCTTGTAGAATATTTGCCACATTAAGCTATTTCCATGCATAATTCTGATGAAATTAAAAACTAAAATAGAAAAAGAGAGAGCCAAAAACAAAATCCTTCTGCACACCATCTCACATAATGCTTCTGTTAAAATACCACTTTTAGCATTTTTTCTCTATTTTCTAGCCTTCAACAATTCCCATTTAGAATTTGTATTTCTGACATAAATCATCGAAAATGTGATTCCATAGCTGCTTCTCTTCAACCCAAAATCTTTATTCTACTCAGACTGTTCTTAGTAACAGTCTTAAATATAAGTATACATCTTTCATTATTCTCTCATCACAATATGAGTCAAATTCTCAATTTTCTCTTTTCTACCAATCTTGAGCACACACTTTTAGCTCTCTTCTTTATTCTGTATGTATATTCTAATATGTTTTATATCACTTTCTAATTCTTATGTGTCAGTTCTATTCATGACTGCTGAGTAGATGTATGATACTCCTTATGTATCTGAGCGGAATTTGAAAGTAGACACACTATAAATTCCAAATCATTGTTCACGAATCAGGAATGAATGAATACATACATGCATCCATATACGCATACATGCAGGCGGCAAACTAATGAATGGTAAATAAATGTTCAATTTAAACTTGTTGAAATTTTAAAAACATGATATGCATTTTTTCTCTTTAAGTAAAGAGTATGTTATCATCAAATTGCAATTTTCCAGGGTCTTTTCTCTGAACTGAGATATTCTTATGGATTTGTAACACTCACATTTTATGGACTCCAAAGTCTTAAGAAACGAGGAATCAGCATCTAATTGAAATCTCTAGAATCATCTTAGTCCATAATAATCTGAGGAACCACAAAAATCTTAAGAATCCTATGACCATGGGTAATTTTAATAATATTTTCTAGATATTTTTTCAGTAGTAAAATTTGCATGTGAGAAATCATTTAAAGTGCAATAACAAGTCATTTTCTAGCTGAAAAAGAAACATGAAAGCATCCACTGTTACAGAGAAATGAGAGGCTAATATCTGATCACTACAGAGCTCACCAAAGGGTCTTCTGGAGAGGCCACTTGCCAGGGTGAATAGTTTGCTTAGCCTTGGTGACAAGTTGGTATCCTCTCCTTTATTATTCTCTTCCTTAGCCAAACCACAAACATCCAGGTAGTCTGAGCCAAAAAACATATCCTTCCCTCCACAACACAAACATACACAAAGAAGCTAAAATACAAATCTCTTCCTATGCTCTAAAATTATTTAAAATGTTCATTTATATTTTCTGTCATCGCTAGTTTACATTATTTAAATAGGATGATAAAAATTAGGTTCTTGTATTTTAACGAACAAAACTTCATCCAAATAAAATTCAAAGAGAATTTTTTTTTTAACAGGGGTGGTGAGTTATTAACCACCTCTGAACTGGAGTTAATGAATATGAAGGAAGGCGCAAAAATAATTACGGCAGATTGGTAATAATCTACAGCCAGGTGAGGAAGATAACACACTTGGGCCACACCTGGAAAGCAGGATCTAGTATATGTGTAGTGCACCTCAGGGATGCAGCCCCCTCCTCAGCCACTGAGTCACCATGGGGTCCCCTGTGAAAGTCACATGAATCCAACACTCAGATTCTTTATGACAAAAAATATATTTAATTATTTGAGAAATAATAATGACTATCATTTATCCTATCCACTGCTGTTAAGAACTTTCCCAAGCAATGAATATTTTTTCTTGTCTAATTCTAACAGCAAACCTCTGAGATTACTCTGATGAAAAAGAGGCTCAGAGAAGTTCAGTAATCTCCCCATATTCACCGAGACACCAATTGGAGGAGTTAGGATTTCTGCTCAGTTCTTTTTAATCCCACTCTGCGTTATGAGTACAGGAAAAATGGGTCAAAAACAGACTTTCATTCTCAAAAACACAAAGCAACTATTAGGATGGGAGGAGCAGAATTTTCATATTTATTTTGTTAATAACACAAAGAGATTGTATAGAATGACAACTAGAATTAAGATGACATCTCACAATATTTAACTTTTAGTTTAAAAACATTACATCAGGAATGCTTATCACAGAGCTTAGAAATCACTTAATACAATATTCTCATTGCATATGATTAAGATTCTAAGACCCTCAGAGAAGGAGGTATTTCCTTAAGGGTACACAGAGCCAGGACTGGCCTGAAACCTAGCTGACCCATCAGCAATCCACTGTTATCCTCTGCAGAGGGCAATGCCTCTCTCTCCCTTGGTCTTTTACACACACACACACACACACACACACACACACACACACTTCTACACACTCTGATGGTTCTAATATTCAGTGTCTTTTGATTAGTAGGGAAATACTTCTCTTTTTAAAGCTTAGAGGAGGTAATAGCATGCCCATTTCTCTTTTTAATTTTCCACTGTTCACAGTACAACTGAGAGAATCTGACAGAGATCAACACTGGCAGCACCCACTGCAATGGCACACATTTGTCAAGGGAGGGATCAGAAAAGAGGCCAACATAAAAATATTTGTAATTTTCCGCTTCTGAATGGTGCTTCTACCATGCAGCTGATGAGATCCCACCCTTCTCCCAGCCACTGGCCCCTCCCATTTGTTCCCAATGCTATTACCTTAGTATATCTTTCATTCTGAATTTCTAAAGCAAAAGATATGCTTGATGCTTACAGCATTTTTGCTGAGCCAAATACAAAAATAGAGAGTGAAGTTTAGAGAAGGAGGAAGAAAAGTGAAACTTTTTGTTCATGCTAACAACAAAACCACTTACTGCTTTCAGCCCGTATCATTCTCTATTCACAGTCTACGTAGGAATATGAATTCACTACTGCAATAGAGCATTCCCTGGGGTGAAACTCAGCAGTCACAATAGCCAAACAGCTCAAAAAGTTAACTTACGGTGAGCAAAAAGAAAAGAATGCTTATGTCAGCCCAAACTGCCAAAGGAGTGGCACGTCAGACCATAGACTCAGAGAAGTCAGTCTGAGACCTGGAAGGCATTGTAGATAACAACTTCAGTCCCCATGTTTTCAACACAGGGAAACCAAGGCTGACAAAGGTTAAATGCTTGGTCCAAAATCACACAGGGTTCAAGCCAGAAAGAGAGCCCAGGTTGCAAAATCCCACTCTGCTATTATTCCACTAGAACTAATATGTCATATTAGGCTCCATTGTTCAGTCCTTTTATGCTGACAGTGAGGAGGAGGACTACCATGCCTCCACCTAGAGTTTCTTACCGCACGGTGAGCAACAGGCTCTCCTAAGCTAGGCGGGAGATCCCAGTTCATTAACAAGAAGTGAGACTCTTTGTTTCCTGTGATCTTGGGATGACAGGGATCAGAAGTACACACTATCGGTGAGGCACATGAACGGGGAAGGAAGTAGACACAACTGTTAAAAAACATCCCCTGTCCTTCTGAGATTCTGGAAAAATTAGGAACATGATAATAACCCACAACAGGCACCACAGAAGCTTAGAAAGCTACTGCTAGAAAAGAAAAATGAACACAGTTTTACATAATTCATGTATTCATGTACCATTTGCCAGGAACTATGCTGTGCAATTTTACATTGTTTTACACTTTTACATTGTTTAAAATTGCCAACATCCTTGAGAGGTAGGAATAATTATCTCTATCACAGTGAACACAGTAGGCTGTCTACCTTTTCCTTTGTCTTTTTAACAAAACATTTCTCAGTATCCACAAAAATTTTCCTACAGTGAAAATTCTAAATCCAAACTTTCTAGAAATAAATAATACAAATATTATAAAAGTCTTCCATTAATAGAAAATAAAATGATCCAACTAACACATTATGAATCTAGCATAACCTTGACATAAAAGCCTAATATTTACAGTATTGGAAAAGAAAAATACAGGCTGTTATAAAGATGCAAAATTCCTGAAATATTAGCAAAACAAATTCAGCAATGTGTAAAAAGACAATAAGCTCATGACTAAATAAAATTATCATAGGAGAAGATAATTCTAATCTTAAGCAAGGTTGGTTTAAGAGTAGAAATCAAATCAATTAATTAACCAATCAATTAACATTAATTAAATAATCTATAAAAGACATAATTTTCAATGTGGGTAAAGAAATTAGGGAATTCAACATCTATTATTGATTTATACTTTAAAAACTCTTAGCAGCCCAGAAATAAAAGAGAATTTCTTTTTTATCTACATACACACACACACACGATCAATAAAATCTGTTCTTTTGGGACTCAAAACAAGAAAGGAATGGTCTTCAGGTCAAGAACTTGAGGTCCTAGCCAGTGCAGATTAACAACAACAAAAAAATGATCCAAGAATTTAAAAGGAAATAATTATCACTATTATTATCAAAAAATGATATGATTGTGTACCCTGTAAGTATAAAAGGCTTTATAACAAATTATCAGAATATATCAAAAAATTTTAAGCAAATTTGCTGGTTATGAGATTAATATTTTTGATCTGGCCTGGTGGCTCAAGCCTATAATCCCAGCACTTTGGGAGGCCAGGGTAGGTGGATCACTAGGTCAGGAGTTCAAGACCAGCCTGGCCAAGATGGTGAAACCCTGTCTATACTAAAAATACAAAAATAAGCCAGGCATGGTGGCAGGCACCTGTAATCCCAGCTACTTGGGAGGCTGAAGCAGGAGAATTGTTTGAACCCAGGCGGCAGAGGTTGCATTGAGCCGAGATCACGTCTCTGCACTCCAGCCTGGGTGACAGAGTGAGACTGTCTCAAAAAATAATTATTTTTTTATTTATGTCATTATCATATACTGACCACAAAGAGAAATCAAAATGTTAAGAAAACTGCCATTTAGGGTACCAACTATTAGAGAATCACCAAAATATGAAGTGCATAGAAACTAATTTAACTAAGATGCCTATGACCATTATGGAGAAAATTATAAAGCTTTATGGAAAAACCCACTAAATTAGCTCTAACTATATAAGCAGACATAGTATATTCATGGATTGAAAGACAACATTTTAAAGGATATAAATTCTCACAAAATTGATATATAAGTATAATGTCCTGTTGATAATATCACAATACTTTTTAAGACATTTAGTAAGTTGAACCTAAATTTAAAACAAATATTCCAAAGGGCCAAGGAAAGGCAAAATATCCTTGAGGAAAAATAAGGCAGGAGGACTTTCCCTACCAGATATCATGTTTTATTATAAAGCTGTCATAATGATGACAAGGTACTATTGGTTTTGGATAGATCAATGGAACAGATTCGTGTGTATAGAAAGACCTACACATAAAATGGACATAATAGATGTGGTAGAGGTGGTATTGCAAATCTGCAAAATTGAATAACTTTTACAGAAAATTGTACTGGGGCTGCTATTTACCTAAAAATATGGAGGCATGTAGATTATTTTACACACCTTCTTATACTAAAAAAAGCTGAAAGATAAGCTATGAAATACACCAAAAAATAACCCATAGAAGAGTGATGGAATATTGTCTCAGAAATAGATGCCAGACTTCTCTGAATATCCATTATTTTTTAGATTTGAAATTCTCAATATTTTATCTGATTCTAAAACCAAACTAATTTTTTTTTTAATTCCTAAAAACCAAAAACAGAAAGAAACACACCCCTAACAGTACTGCTAGTTGCTGACAAAACCACTGTGTAGGGAAGAATTAATTTTACCCAAAGAAAAACCTTGCCTTTGCTCTTAGCTACTGAGAGATGATGTCTAGCCCTTCTGCAGTTGGTTGTCTAATAGGAGAGTCTTTGTCTAGGGGCTCTGGCCACTGGACAGTCTAACAATGAGATCTGTTATGGAAACTGTGCACCATGACACATCAGTTCTAACCTTCAGAGCAACTTGACACTGTCAAAGCATCTATCTGTCCTCCAGGAGACTGAACTACCAGAGCAGTTTGTGATCCAGCCCCAGTAAAAACTCTGGACACCAAAGGCTCAGGTGAGCTTCCCTGGTGGACAATATCCTTTGAGTATTCTCCCACATCACAGCAAGGAAGGTGTAATGCCATCTAGGACATTATGGAGAGGAAACAGCCAGAAACTTTGGGCTGGACCTTCCCAGACTCAATTTATATGTCATTCCATTTTAGTGATTCTAATTTTTATCATTTCACTGTAACAAATCTCTTATCATAAATATTGAGTTTATTTGAGTTCTGTGAGTCATTCTAATGAATTATTAATCCTGAAAGCAGTCCTGTGAATCTCTGAGTTTGTATCCAGCTTAACTGAAATGAGGGTGGCCTTGAGAACCTCTGAAATGGTGGCCAGTGTTAGAAGTTAGGGCAGTATTGTGGAAACTGTTTCCTCAGACTTGGCAGTTTGACTAAACATCTATGTAACCACATAGAGCTAAACTATTTCAAATGACTAAAATAGTCATTATCACTAGGAGGTTTTTAAAAATAAAACAAATAATTAATCTGTATTTAGCAAATTGTAATATTGGTTGTAGCATTGGTTTATAAGAACTTCCAAGATATGGCCCATTCATCGGAGGCCTTATTTTACGTAGGCATGAGGCTATATCCAAAGCCTTACCATAATAAACTATGTCAGCCTGGCAATGTTCCAAGAGATCAGTTTATGTATAAAATATGTTTCATGACATTTATCCAGATGTTTCAATAATATTCTTTAATGATAATAATAACAATGATAGATAAGGTTCTTGCAGCATTCGATATGTGCCTGGCGTTACATGCTTTACATACTTTATCACATTTAATTCTCACCAAAATCCTATATTATTAATTCACTTAAGATTGTCTTATTACAGCATTACTCATTAATTTCCTTGAGCTGACAGCACTTTATAAAACAGAATAACCAAAATTGGCGCCACAGGTCGCAATGTCAAGCTTCTTAGAAAAGCATTGAATTGTATTTCTAACAGACGCCAAGTATTACTATTGCTCTTCTAAAGGATCTTTTTCTATACAGTGAAAAATGAGAAAAAAAAATACATAAACAGACATTAAAAACAGAATAAATGTGGTACATTCTGATAGCAAGGTCTCAGTGTCTCCATTACCCTTTCCTTCTCTTTACCCCAGTCACCTCATATCATGAGAGTGAGAAATGACTCATCATGTGAGGCCAAACAGCAATTAGCTTCTCAGCATGCTTCTGGAAACAAAGACTTTTGGAAGCAAAGACTTTGTCCACTTTAAGTGTCATCATTTTGAAATATCACTTTTTCCTTCCATAACTTCTATTTTTTTATAGTGGATTATTTCAATGTCTTGATCAACAGTAAAAAAAAAAAAAAAATGTCAGAAATGGTAGAAAATGCATATAAATGCAACTCATCAGGGCCTGAAAATAGCATATAGGATCTTTGGGATTCTAATCTCAACTTTATTTTAGAGATAATCTAATTTAACATGTACATTTTATAGATACATACAGATGTTCCTCAATTTATGATAAGGTTGTGTCCTGATAAACCTATCTTGTGCTGAAAATATCATAGATAAAAAATGCATTAAATACACCTAACCTACCGAACATCATACACTAGCCTAATCTAGCTTAAACTTGCTCAGAACACTTATATTAGCTGGAAGTTAGGCAGGATCATCTAATATAAAACCTATTTTATAACAAAGTGTTGAGTATCTCATGTAGTTTATCAAATACTGTACTGAAAGTGAAAAACAGAACGGTTGTATGTGTACTCCAAGTACAGTTTTTATTGAATGTGTATTGCTTTAACATCATCATTAAGTTGAAAATTCTAAGTCAAATCATCATTAGTCAGGGACTATCTGTATAAATATACAAATGTATATATACCCAGATGATTCACTCTCCATCTCTCTGGGTGGCAATTTCTCATTATCTCCTCTCTCTTTAAACCTTAAACACCACTTCTACTTTTTGTTATTCTTAGCTGATTAAGTAGATTTTTAATTCATTGGAAAATAGAAGCAATGAGAATATAATGTCCCCATATTTTCTACCATCAAATGTACTTACCTATCTGAACCTACCTATGTGCTTTGCATAGCCTCCTGTTCTAGTGGGTTAACTGTCTGTGTTCTATTTAATGCTGACCCCTCAACTGAGCTAGGTCCCATCCCCTCTCATTTACTTTGGGACTTTGCCCCTGTAATTGTTTTCCTCTTTTCTGCATCATCCATTTTTCTCTCTCCTGGATGAGGCTCCTCTGCACACCAGCTAGACTAATCTTTTAAAAATATTTAGTAGTTTACTTTTCTGTTCTCTACCAAATTACGGCTTATTACACCTAAAATAAGACCCAAAGACTGCACAACCTCTACACAACCCTTATCAATTTTCTGCCTTCTTTATTCTATTCCTCACACCCCAAGATAATTCTCACCCTGAGGCTTCGTTCTTTCTTCAAATCATTTCTTCTGAATTTGTTTTCCTTCCTTCTTTCATGCAATCATTACTCAAAGAGTTACCTCCTCAAAATGAGCTGCCTTGACCCCCTTATATAAAGTAGCATCCAACTATGAGCTTTTACGACTCTACTCAATAATTTTTCATAGCTTTTATCATTCCTTGACATTATTTAACCTACTGATTTACTTATTTATTGTGTGACACTCATGCTAAAATGTCATTTAAGGATAGAGAATTTACATTTAAAGATAGAAAAATTACATTACAACCTAAGACAGTATACGCACAAAGCATATACTGAATATTTGCTATCACAATGAACATTAAATGTGTACATACAGTGCTTCATTGTTATCACTAAAGAACAAATTCCATGATATTACATAAACAATATTCCATGGATATTCTATAAAGAATTCTAATAGTATATGTAAGCATACACTGTTCTTTCCATTAAAATATATAACTCTACACATTAAAAAATGAGACCACAAAACTCATGTCTCGTTATTTTTAAAATCTCTCCTACTATGCCAATATGGGGCATTTGGTTTCTATTTAATAAAAAGACTGACAATAAGAAATAAAAATATATAATATTTATATGTGTCATTTAGTTTGTTCATAACTAGTAATGGTTTCTATAGCTTAGATGCAAATTATCTGCTTAAAAGACAATTAGTTAATAAAAATTAAAGCAAAATATGATTCTTCTGTATTGTTTAATTAAATAGTTATATGAATTGCTGAACTAGAAGCTGTTTCTAGTCCCTTCCAGTTATAACATTCTATGAAACTAGGAATATTTTTTACAGCACACACCAATTGCCTGAAGTCATTCAATCATCACTAACAAAAAAGAGAAATGATAAAATAGTGACCTGTTGATTCTTTATCTGTTCAAGTTGCTGAAAATGGACTAGAAAAATCCTACTTAACTTTAGAAAGAAAATGAAGGCTAAGGCTTCATTCCAACAGCCAACCAGCATTGAATTTACAATCAGTTTAGCAAGAGGTGGTTAATATTGTCATTTTATTATTTCAGAAAGTCTTGAAGTAAAGCTACAAGAGATCATCACATTTTCAGTTCTGTTTGTCTCTTTTCTTATTCTCTATCTCTGCAGTGATTTGCCTAAGTTTTGGCTGTGATGCCACAGGATTTCTATATGCTATACATCTCACATTCACTCCAACACTACTTTTCCAAATTGATGTATGTCTTTTATATTTAGAACTTTGTCAAAACATGTATTACTCACACCCTCCTGGTCTGATGATTAAAAACTAAAAAATGGAACTTAGCCAAGGATCTGAGCCATGTTTTCCTCCCCTGTAATAAACACAAGCTCACTTGTCTGTAAGAAAAACCAGCACCCTTCAGCCTTAATGTTGACTTGAACTTCAGTCAGATCAAGTCAGATCAAAGAGTGCCAAAACTGCAGGTTCACATGCTTCTGCAAGCACCAGTTCAAATATTACTTTATTTATAAAGTTTATCCAATAAATGTTGAGGACAAAGAAGGAAGGGTTAGAGGCATAAAATACCGTGGTCTACCAAAAGTAGAAGTTCCTTTGAAGACTTATGATGTACTTTAAAAATGAATTTGAATTTACCACCAATCTATAACAAAAATAAATGTTGACATACAATGTTTTAATTATCGCAAATAAAAATTATCACAAATAAAAACAACTGCTAATTTTCTATACAGTGGATGGTAAAATTACGTATTGAGTCTATCAGTTTAGGACAGCTGGGTTGAGATGAAGCAAGCTGGTTTAGCATCTAAGCACTGCTTCTTTTTTGACTTACCATTGCACTGCTTTGAGATCCTAGACTCACATAAATGTGTAAATACAAATGGCAACACTTTTTTCATGCTTTTTGAGACATTTCAGGAAAAATCGCTGCAGTGCTATGGCCAGAATGCTGCCAAAGAGATGACAGAGTGCTTGATACCCACAGAGGAATTTAAATAGTGGTATCTTCCTAGCAGTAAGCTCATGTGTATCTTATTATGAAATTGAAATTTCTGTGGTACATTCTGTTCTATCTCAAATAAATATTAATCAAAGCCCTTTTCCAGTAAATAAAAAATACTTATAATTATGTTCTAATAATTGATACAGATGCTTAAATTTTTATCAGTTATAAATGAATTAAAGTCCCATAAAACTCATAGTCCCCACATCAAGTTTCTTGATTCAACTCCCAAATTTCAGTTCAGTTCAACTATGTCAAGTAATGTAAAACCATATGGAGTCCTACCATGCTGACATGGATTGAAAGAGTCAGCAAAATAGGTCAGTGTAGTCAGCCACTTATTATCATAAGGCTGAGAAATGTATTCATTCTCTTCAGGATTTTACTATGTACTATGGATGATACCTTAATTTCTTGAATTTAAAACACACATACACACATCAAATCAAGCCACCTTCTGCACTTTGTTCATGCTAAGTCTATGTAATAATGATTATAATGATATCTGACATTTATAATATATTTACTATGAGACAGTGATATGTAATTGCTTTATATACATCATCTATTTAATTCAATTCTTTAAGCAACCCTATTAGTAGGTGTAATGATTACCTACATTTTACATATGAAAAATCCAATATTCAACAGGTAAAAACAGGATTCTGACTCAGGCTCTCCAGAGTTGTAAATTGTAACCATCATGTTATATTGCATCCATCTATTTAGAAAAAGACACTTTCAATGTCACTTCCCATTTCATTTATAAATTTCCTGAGCTAAAAATGATTACTGTATGAATGTTTCAAGCCTTTCCTTTTTGTCATGTCTCTGTGTGTTGGAAAGATTTCTAGCTTTGCGTGCTTTAGATTTTTGCTCACTCCTGCCCTTAAAGGAGTCCTTTCCTCCCTACTCATTCCTTAGACCTTTGTGATGGGAGAAAAGAAATGGTGAGAAACTAAGAGAGCAAGTGTTTCACAGGTGAGGTATAGCAGGGTTTTTCTGAAAATTTTGAGGAGAGAAGAAAAGGAGTAACTATGGTCTACAGGGATAGTTACAAGAAAGCAACAAAAATTGCTATGCTGTTATGCCCCTCTTCATTTTGTTCAATAAACACAAGAATATCATTTTTAAATTATTTTTGGTTGCTGGGGCCATGTTCTTTGGACCAGATTAGGACTGGAATCCAATTGTGAAGGTTGAAATTTTATAACCAATTTATTTTATTAATTTTAGTTAATAATAATTATATATTCATGGAGTACATAGTGATGTTTTGATACATATAATGTACAGTGATCAGACCAGGGTAATTTGAATATCCATCATCTCAAGCATTTGTGTTGGGAATATTCAATATCTTCCTATTTATTCAATTATAGCTAATTGAAACTATACATTATTATTAACTATAGCCATCCTATAGTGGTATAGAACATTAGAAAGTATCCTTCCTATTTAGCTGTAGTTTCATATTTTTTACACAAATCCATAACAAATTTTCTAAAAAGAAATCTTTCCAAACCTTTGCATTAAATAAATATTGCCTTTTAGCACCTTGCTGTACACATCAAGAAAATCAAGAGGTCAACTTTTGGGGCTTGGCGCTCTGCTGGAACCTGCGGTAGCTACTGCCAGGGAGAGGGCAGCATGACCTTCACAGCAAGTTTTTCATATTCTAGATTTTTCCCCATCTGGGCTCAGCTGAATATCTTTTCCCAGTCAACATCATGATTTTGAAATTACTCATTGGCAAAACACTTCTTTGCCACTTATTGCAACACTAAATATTTATCAAATTAGCATGGCTTCATATCTGCCATCAGTACAAATGCAGAGCATAAGGATTAATAAAAATATGTTATCATGCCACATATTAAAGAACTAGAGTAACTTCCGTTTTTCAAACACTTGTTCAGGAATACATTTAAGACCACAATAAATACATCATTTGAACATTCGGTAAGGGCAATTCTCTGAGTCTATTTTTTCTTTGGACAGATTTGACCAGATACACATCACTGAATTTTCCTCTGTTGAGATTCACTTTCCATGGTAATTCTGAAATCGACATTGAAGTGAGTAATTTCTGTTGCTGTTGTCTACTGTAGAAGTAACTGCAATAGATGCTGTGTGTGCCCTCCCTTCCCTACTTTCTGGCCATTCTTCCCTCTACACTAAAGCCTGCTTACTGGAAACACCTGCAAGTCCCTGCCTGAGATCTTCTTCCTGGATGTAGGAGCTCACTCACCTAGAGACCAGGACAAGCTACAAGTCTTAAACAGTAAGAGCCCATAGACATAGTTTCAAATATGACAGAGGAAGCAGTGGTTAAATACCCTAGTTTCCCTGGCCCCTCTGTCTTGCTAACTCTGAGGTGTGTTCTATACTACACCCCAGAATTCCCCAGAGGGCTTGCACCTTAGTTTTCCACATTCAATGTAGCTTAATAATACACTCTTTCCCTTTTTGGTTTTACTTCATTTTCTTGTCTCATTTGCCTGCTTCCCAGTAATGTCTTCAAAAGTCACTTCCCAATTAAACTGCTTGCATTCAAATCCTTGTCGTATGGTGAACTTCCAGAAGATGCTAAATTGAGAAACTATTTTTACTTATATTTTTATAAATCAAAATTAGATTGGCTAATTTCAAATGCAGCAAAATGAACATATTTATAGGCACCAACAATGTTTCATATAATCAAAATGTTTTAAATGTTGCCTTGTAATGAGATTAATTTAATTTTCATTAATCAAGGAATATACACACACACATATATATATGAAATATATATTTATATATATGTATTTAATAAAAATTAAACATATATTAATATACAAATATGTTTGTGTATTCCTTTATTATATTTAATATATATGCATATATTTATATCAAGGAATATACACACACACATGCATGTGTGTGTGTGTCTGTGTGTGTGTATTCCTTGATTATACACATTTGTTTGGACCCCTGCAGGCCTGGTGAAAAATCACACACTTATATAGCAATATTTGTTATTTTGAAGATAAGTCTTAACGACATTGGCCAATCATATCAGCATAATTATTTTGCCATAGTGTTTCAACCTGTTAACCTGTTCATGATGATAATCCTGTACTGTTTAATAGCATTGGATGCCTCCATACCACAGAACTACATTTTAATTAACTGCAGAAATGTTTTCTTCCCTGAGTTGCTACTTTTGCTTTTGCGTGCATGCAATAAAGCTTGTTGAAGAGTTTAGAAAATAAGAACACCTATCTATTATCTCTCATGAAACTAAGTCTAAGAAAAATGCATCACTTCGACTGTGACATCTAGTATTCTCAGAACATCCCTGGGGTTGTGCATATAGCAGCTGGAGAAGCACTGTCGGGATGATCCATGGCTCCCCTCAAAAGAGTGCTCATCTGTATCCCCCAAACCTTCAAAAAGCCAAAGGTTCTGAAAGTCTTGCATGGGTAACTGGAAAGTATATTTACAATCTGTCTTTCAGGTATATTTCTTTATTTTATTAGTCTGGAAAAGTACAGAAAATCACCTTAAGCAGTGTCAGTTGAAAATCAAATAAGGAAGGATCTCCTTATTAATCTTCCCCACTCCTCATCAACTCTTCCACTCTTTCCTAGGCCCACCCTTCCCTGTTTTGAGTTCTATGGCAGATGATATTATTAAGATGATCAACAGAAGCGTTCGCACCCAACAAGCCCTTCCCAAGAAGCCCAGTTCACGTGTGAGAACACATGATGAGCACAAGACTTCATATGTAGATGCCTGACAGCTAGGGATAACTATGGTAGTGGCTGGACATGGTGGCTCATGCCTGCAATCCAAGCACTTTGAGGAGCTGAGGTTGGAGGACTGCTTGTGCCCAGGAGTTCAAGACCAGTCTGGGCAACATACCAATACCCCATCTTCACAACAACTTAAAAAATTAGCTGAGTGCAGTAGTTTATGCCCAGAATCCAAGAAACTAAGGAGGCTGGGACAGGAGGATTGACTTAGCCCAGAAATTTGAAGCTGCAGTGAGCCATAACTGTACTCCAGCCCAGGTGATAGAGCAAGACCCTGTCTCTGGAAAACACACAAACAAAATAAAAAACGAATAGGACACAGAAACTTCAAGATAATGGTAAACTGACAAAAATCCACTGAAAGGGGTTACGGAGAATATTCCAACAGATTTATATGTGTTCAGTATTTTTTATTAAATCTTAAATCCTGTTAATTTCTAATAAAGCTCATTAGATTTGCAAAAAGCTGTGATCATGAATTAAAATACAGCTTTATTATGAGGAAATATAATAATTCAAATTAGGATACAATGTTATTTAAAATAGAATCTTAGGGAACCACAGTAATGCACAGATGAGAATTGTTTGCAATTAGGATATTGTTTATTTGTATACAAAACACTTGAGGGTAGTTAGAAATTGCTCCTTCTCTGTTAAAATCTATCTAATTTGTTTACACTGTTAATTTACATTTCCTATGGAGGAAAAAAGTATCTGGAGTATTTTCTTGGTTTTTTGCTTGTTGGTTAAATAAAATTTTGTCTTCTTCCTTCCTTCCCCTTTTAATACATGGCCTCTGAAATAATAAGACTTAACTAAACTGAGAATTAGAGATCCCTTGTTATGAGTTGAATTATATTCCGCTCTTCCCTCCCCAAATTTGTACATTGAAGTACTAACATCTAGTACTCAGAATACCAAGGGAACAAAACCAAATATGACCTTATTTGGAGAAAGTACATTTACAGAGTAATCACATTAAAATGAAGTCATTAGATGAGCCCTCATCCACAATGACTGGTACCTCAATAAAAAGGATAAAAAGGAGAAATTTGGAGGGTGGGGTGTGTCCCCACCTGGTACATGCAGCTGGCTCTGAGGGTCAGGGACTTCACCCCTCGGTGCTCCAATGCGGATCCTGTGTTTACCTCATCCCTCCTGCAACCCACGGTCCACGAGAACCCTGCCAGACTGAGGGGAACCGTGGGTTGTCAATGCAAATCTGAGCGACGGCTCCCACCTGGTGCCACAAGTTATTGGCACAGACCTGCACAGAAGTTTGGACCAAGCCAGTGGGAGGGAACTACCCATCCCACAGAAAGAGGCAGAGCTGAAAGCAGGGAAACAGGCCATAAGGCCTGGCAGGCCCCACCACCACAAAACTCAAACTAAAGCTCTCCAGCTAGAGAACTTGGCAGTGAATACACCAGTTTGACCCCAACCAGGAAGACTGAGCTCAGGGAAGGAGAGATGACACTGGGAAGGTGGGGCTAATCTCACCTGCAAACAAACTGCAGGGAAGACTGCCCATCTAGCAACCTGACTAAATCCAAGGCAGCCCAGCAGCACCTCTACAGACCAAAAAAATATGGCCCCAACTGCAACAGAAAGGACATACACACAAACATTCCTTCCAAAATCAACAACTTAAAAGATCAAAGGGAGATAAATATATTAAGATGAAAAGGAACTACTGCATAAAGGATGAAACCATCAAAAATCAGAACACCTTTTCCTCTCCCAGGGATCACAACTCCTCATCATCAAGGGAACAAAACAAGACAGAAAATGAGCTTGACAAACTGACAGAAGCAGGCTTCAGAAGGCGGGTAATAACAGACTTCTCTGAGTTAAAAGACAATGTTCTAACCCAATGCAAAGACACCAAGAACCTTGAAAAAAGGTTAGACAAAATTCTAACTAGAATAACCAGCTTAGAGAAGAACATAAACAATGTGATGGAGCTGAAAAACACCGCACGAGAACTTCACGAGGCATACACAAGTTTCAACAGCTGAACAGATTAAGCAGAAGAATGGATATCAGAGATGGAAGATCAAATCAACAAAATAAAATGAGAAGCCAAGATTAGAGAAAAAAAGAGTGAAAAGAAACAAAGCCTCCAAGAACTATGAGATTATGTGGAAAAAACTAATCTATGCTTGATCAGTGTACATGAATGTGACAGGGAGAATGAATCCAGTTTGGAAAACACTGTTCAGGATATTATCCAAGAGAACTTCCACAACTTAACAAGGCAGGCCAACATTCAAAGCCAGGAAATACAGAGAACACCAGAAAGATATTCCTCAAAAAGAGCAACCCCAAAGCATATAATCGTCAGATTCACCAGGGTTGAAACAAAGGAAAAAATCCTAAGGGCAGCCAGAGAGAAAGGTCAAGTCACCCACAAAGAAAGATCATCAGACTCACAGTGGATCTCTCTGCAGAAACCCTACAAGCTAGAAGGAAGAGGAGGCCCAATATTCAACATCCTTAAAGAAAAGAACTTTAAACCCAGAATTTCATATCTTGCCAAACTAAGCTTCATAAGTGAAGGAGAAAGAAAATCCTTTATGGACAAACAATTACTGAGAGACTTTGTCACTACAAGTCCTGCCTTACAAGAGCTCCTGAAGGAAGTACTAAACATGGAAGGAACAACCAGTACCAGCCACTGCAAAAATGTACCAAATGGTAAAGAACAATGATGCAATCAAGAAACTGTATCAACTAACAGGCAAAACAACCAGCCAGTAAAAAAATGGCAGGATCAAGTTCAAACATAACAATGTTAATGTTAATATTGTTATGTTTGAATTTGATTCTGCCATTTTGAATTTAACAAGAAGAGCTAACTATCCTAAATATATATGTAAATGGCCTAGATGCCCCAATCAAAAGACACAGACTGGAAAACTGGATAAAAAGTCAAGACCCATCAGTGTGCTATATTCAGGACATCCATTTCACATGCAAAGACTCACATAGATTCAAAATAAAGGGATGGAAGAAGATTTACCAAGCAAATGGAGAGCAAAAAAGAGCAGGAGTTGCAATCCTAGTCTCTGATAAAATGGACTTTAAACCAACAAAAATCAAAAGAATAAAGAAGGGCATTACATAATGGTAAAAGAATCAATGCAACAAGAAGAGGTAACTATCCTAAATATATATGCACCCAATACAGGAGCACCCAGATACATAAAGCAAGTTCTTAATGACCTACAAAGAGACAGACTCCCACACAATAATAGTGGGAGACTTTAACACTCCACTGACAATATTGGACAGATCAATGAGACAAAAAGTCAACAAGGATATCCAGGACTTGAATACAGATCTGGACCAAGCAGACCTAATAGACATTTACAGGACACTCCACCCCAAATCCACAGACTATACTTTCTTCTCAGCACCACACGGCACTTACTCTAAAATTGACCACATAATTCAAAGTAAATCACTCCTCAGCAAATGCAAAAGAACAGAAATTATAACAAACACTCTTTCAGACCACAGTGCAATCAAATAAGAACTCAGGATTAAGAAAAGCACTCAACAGCACAATCACAAGGAAACTGAACAACTTACTCCTGAATGATGAATGGATAAACAATGAAATGAAGGCAGAAATAAAAATGTTCTTTGAAACAATCAAGAATGAAGACACAACGTATCAGAATCTATGGGACACATTTAAAGCAGTGTCTAGAGGGAAATTTATAGCAATAAATGCACACATGAGAAACAAGGAAAGATCGAATCGACATCCTATCTTCGAAATTAAAAAAGCTAGAGGAGGAAAATAAAACAAGCTCAAAAGCTAGCAGAAGACAAGAAATAACTAAGATCAGAGCAGAACTGAAGGAGATAGAGACATATAAACCCTTCAAAAAATAAATAAATACAGGAGCTGGTTTTCGGAAAAGATCAACAAAATAGACCACTAGCTAGACTAATAAAAAAGAAAAGAGAGAAGAATCAAATAAATGCAATAAAAAATGATAAAGGTGAGATTACCACTGATTCCTCAGAATACAAACCACCATCACAGATTACCACAAACAACTCTATGCACATAAACCAGCAAATCTGGAAGAAATGGATAAATTCCTGGACACTTGTACACTCCCAAGACTAAGCCAGAAAGAAGTTGAAACCCTAAATGGACCAGTAACAAGGTCTGAAGTTGAGGCAGCAATTAACACCCTATCAACCAAAAAAACTCCAGGTCCAGACAGGTTCACAGCCAAAATCTACCAGATGTACAAAGAGGAGCTGGTACCATTCCTGTTGAAACTATTTCAAACAATACAAAAAGAAGGAATCCTCCCTAACTCTTTCTACAAGAGCAACATCATTGTTATACCAAAACCTGGCAAAGACACAACTAAAAAAGAAAACTACAGACCAATATCCATGATAAACATTGATGCAAAAATCTTCAATAAAAACCGAATCCAACAGCACATCAAAAAGCTTATCCACCACCACCAAGTTGGATTCATCCTGGGATGTAAGGCTCGATTAACATATGCAAATCTGTAAACATAATCTACTACATAAACAGAACCAAAGACAAAAGGCACATGATTATTTCAATGGATGCAGAGAAGGCCTTCGACAAAATTCAACAGCACTTTATGCAAAAAACTCTCAATAAACTAGGTATTGATGGACCATATCTCAAAACAATAAAAGCTATTTATGACAAACCCACAGACAATATCATACTGAATAAGGGCAAAAACTAGAAGCATTCCCTTTGAAATGTGGCACTAGACAAGGATGCCCTCTCTCACCAGTCCTATTCAATATAGTATTGGAAGTTGTAGCCAGAGCAATCAGGAAAGAAAAAGAAATAAACGATATTCACTTAGGAAAAGAAGAAATCAAACTGTCCCTATTTGCAGACGACATGATCATATATTTAGAAGACCCCATCAACTCAGCCCAAAACCTCCTTAAGTTGATAAGCAACTTCAGCAAGTTCTCAGGATATAAAATCAATGTGCAGAAATTACAAGCATTCCTATACACCAACAAATGACAAACAGAGAGCCAAATCATCAGTGAACTGCCATTCACAATTGCTACAAAGAGAATAAAATACCTAGGAATAAAACTAACAAAGGATGTAAAGGACCTCTTCAAGGAGAACTACAAACCACTGCTCAAGGAAATAAGAGAGGACATAAACAGATGGAAAAACATTCCATTTTCATGGTTAGGAAGAATCAATATTGTAAAAATGGCCATACTGCCGAAAGTAATTTATAGATTCAGTGCTATCCCTATCAAGCTACAAATAACCTTCTTCACAGAACTGGAAAAAACTACCTCAAACTTCATATGGAACCAAAAGATAGCCTGCATAATTAAGACAATCCTAAGCAAAAAGAACAAAGCTGGAGGCATCACGCCACCTGACTTCAAACTATACTAGAAGGCTACAGTAATCCAAACAGCATGGTACTGGTACCAAAACAGAGATATAGACCAATGGAACAGAACAGAGGCCTTGGAAGCAATGCCACACATCTACAACCATCTGATCTTTGACAAACCTGACAAAAACAAGCAATGAGGAAATGATTCCCCATTTAATAAATGGTGTTGGAAAACTGGCCAGCCACATGCAGGAAGCTGAAACTGGACCCCTTCCTTATACCTTATACAAAAATTAACTCCAGATGGAATAAAGATTTAAACATAAGAACTAACACCATAAAAACCCTAGAAGAAAACCTAGGCAACACCATTCAGGACACAGGCACAGGCAAGGACTTCATGACTAAAACACCAAAAGCAATGACAACAAAAGCCAAAATAGACAAATGGGATCCAATTAAACTCCAGAGCTTCTGCACAGCAAAAGAAATAATCATTAGCATGAACCAGCAACCAACAGAATGGGAAAAAAGTTTTGCAATCTACCCATCTGACAAAGGGCTAATATCCAGAATCTACAAAGAACTAAAGCAGTTTTACAAGAAAAAAACTAACAAACCCATTCAAAAGTAGGTGAAGGATATGAACAGACACTTTTCAAAAGAAGACATATAAGAGGCCAACAAACATGAAAAAATGCTCATCATTACTGGTCATTAGAGAAACGCAAATCAAAACCACACTGAGATACCATCTCACTCCGGTTAGAATGGTGATCATTAAAAAATCTGGAGACAATAGATGCTGGAGAGGGTGTGGAGAAATAGGAATACTTTTACATTGTTGGTGGGAGTATAAATTAGTTTAACCATTGTGGAAGACAGTATGATGATTCCTCAAGGACCTAGAAATAGAAATTCCATTTGACCCAGCAATCTCATTACTGGATATATATCCAAAGGATTATAAATCATTCTATTATAAGGACACACACACACAAATGTTCACTGCAGCACTGTTTACAATAGCAAAGACTTGGAACCAACCCAAATGCTCATTGATGACAGACTGGACAAAGAAAATGGCATATATACAACATGGGATACTATGCAGCCATAAAAAAATGATGAGTTCGTGTCCTTTGTAGAGACATTGACCAATCTAGAAATCATCATTCTCAGCAAACAGACACATGAACAGGAAACCAAACACCACATGTTTTCACTCATGGGCGGGTGATGAACAATGAGAACACATGGACACAGGGAAGAGAATAACACTTATTGGGCTAGGTCAGGGGATGGCGAGGGGATGAGAGTAGAGGGGCAGCAGTGGTGTGGGGAGGATGGGAAGGGATAACACTGGGAGAAATGCCTGACATAGGTGACGGGGGGGCGTTGGGTTGTGGGGGGATGGAGACAGCAAACCACCATGGCATGTATGTACATATGCAACAATCCTGCAGTACTCAGGATGTGCACATGTGCCCCAGAGCCCAAAGTACAATACAAATAAATAAATAAAATAATAAAAACCAACACCACCACCATAATAATAGTCATTATACTAGCATCCTCCCCATCCCCTCATCCCCCCCCAAAAAAGGAGAAATTTGGGTACAAACATGCAGCAAAGAGAAACTCCATGTAAAATGCAGAGAAGAGATGGGGTGATATGCCTACAAGTCAAGGAACGCCAAAGACTGTCATCAAACCATCAGAGGACAAGAAGGCATGGAACAGATTCTTTCTCACAGCCCTTAGAAGGGACCAACCCTGACGAAACCTTGATCTCAGACTTCTTGGTTTTAGTACTGCGAAACAATAAATTTCTGTTGTTAAAGCCACCCAGTGTGTTACTTCATTATGGCAGCCCTAGCAAACTAATACAGCTCCCCAATGGGTTCTCCTTCCTATCTCCTTAGAGCGGTGAGCTTGGGAAAGTAAGTACTAGATTAGGCATCTAGAGTTCTATGTTGTGAATCTAGTTTCATCAATGACTAACTACAAAAACTTGGATATATTACCTAATTGTTCCAGACCTCAGTTTCTTTGTCTGTAAGATAATGGTACCCAATCCAAAAATTCTAAAATGTATAAACTGGCACAGATTTCTTTCAAGAGAGCATTAGTAGGTTCAACTGTGTTTTATCTGTTATACAGAAATACAGGCTTACAAAACGAGTTCATCGATGACTATGCATATTGCAAAAGTTTCTTTATATTAAAGCTAAATTGAATATAACTTTTTTACTGATGAGGATTCTCTCTCTTTTAAGTATGTTATTTATTGAAATTTAATTTACATGTATCTTTTCCAAGTTATCTGTTACAGTGAGTGACATATGCTTATGGTAGTAAAATTCATTTCCATTACTTTATAGTCAGTACTTGTGCTATAGAGCTAGTCATAATGTATCTATTCCCAAAAAATTTTCTATTAAACTCTTTGGCCACAGTTTCCCAGATGAATGGTGCTGGATAGTTTTTTTAAAAAAAATAGTAAAAGGGGAAATCGTTTCCCTGAAAAAGTTTCCCCATGTCCAATCATTTTTAGCATATATGCCAATTCAATGCTTGCTTTAGTCTAAAAATAATTATAATCTGAGCTCAAGGGCATGGAGTCAGTACTGACCCAGATATTCTAGGCCATCTTCAAGATGGCTGGAAGTGGGCCACAACCTTTAAGTGCTCTAGAGGTTAAATGATTAACAGAAGGATATCTAATTTAGTGTAATGAAGCTGTCACTGAAACGACCAGAAGGAAGACATTTCTCATGTCCTATCTTATAGCATCATTTGCTAAGTGGGCAAACATATATGTGGAGTGGAGAGACTCATTATTTTCTTTACAAGCTTGAAAACCAGCCTCCACTTTCAAGAAGCAGGAACCTCACTCACTGTGTGGAACTTTTCTGTCCTTTTAAAAACGCAGATCTCTCCTTCAAGAAATAGTAACAGGCGGGCCTGGCACAGTGTCTCACGTCTGTAATCCTAGCACTTTGGGAGGCCGAGGTGGGTGGATCACCTGAGGTCAGGAGTTCAAGTTCAAGAAATAGTAACAGGCACTTTATTATGTATATCTGATTAAAGTGAACTAGAAACACTTTTTATCATAACTGCACATTATGTATAACTTCTTTCAAAGAAAAAAAATCTAAAAATTTAGGTGAGTAAAACTACGAAATGACTTCTAAATGTAGAGGCAAATAAAGTCTTGCCTGCTTTCAAGTTGCAAGTGACTTGTGGGCTAAGGGCTGAATACATTTAGTTCAGGTAACCACTTCAGCTTGACTGATACAGTTGTTGTTTCAGTGCTTGGCCAAATAGCCTTTTATGTTGCAATCAAGCAATAGATACAAGATTGACAAGTAACAAAGAAAAGGAGCTTTCAGTCAACATGGACTAAAATCCATTATTGTGGTGTGTACACTGTGCAGGGGACCTGTAAACACATCTTCATTGATCCCACGGAAAGATAGAAATATCTCTCCTTGCATGGCTCAATCATGGCCTGTTTCACAAAGGTAAAGTGCAAACAATATTGAAGAAGCAGAAAGAGACTGACATAGTCAAACAGTAAACAACGGTGGGGCTTAGGAAACCTATCTATAACATTTCAAATTCCTGTCAGCTCAAATGAAATGCACAACCTCTCTATTGCAAACTCAGAAAGATCAGAACAAAGGGGACTGTACATTCCTCTTATTGTCATCCCTCTTTTACCAACTGACCAAATCAATAAGGAAAAAAAATCTCATTTTACAGTTTTGCATTTTCATGGGTATCTCAGTGGATAAGCCTCTGAAAAATATCTCATCTGTGAAGGTCAAGAATTCATTCCTCCCTATCCCAGCCCCCACATGTAGGATCCGCTGCCATTTATGTGAATGAATTTTGTTAATTATAAAATAGAAAAAAATTAACATGCTATGTGAGTAGAGCTGGGGTTTCCTGCCAATTTGAAATTTTATTAGAATTGCCTACTGCATCAATTCTAAACTTCCACTTTCATTTATGTTTAAATACTTGTAATTAGGAGAAGCTATTTGGGAGCTGTAGACACCAATACATAGTTTGTATGGGTTTCTAAAAAGGTTGGCAGGATGGTCTGAAACTCAGCAGAGTTTATAAACAGATTCATCTGTTATGTAAATCCCCATCCCTAATCATTATTTATCCATTATGGCTAATCAGCATTCCAAGAAGAGGAAAAGTAGAAAGAATCAGTAATGTCTTAAAAACAACTGCTCTTATACCTGCAGTTTCCTTAAATTTAGTCATCAGCTGACTAGACATTTAATCATTTGTTCCTTTTTTCAAATGTCTAAAACAAATCAATACTGCACATTTAAAACAACGCTCATATTTAGATTCAGAATAGATATACAAAAAACAAACTGGATCACCCTTTTTTATCACTTACTATCCTGCATCCCTCTTTTCCTCCTTTACCCAAAACAAAGAAAGCAAAGAAAGCAAAGCAAAGAAAGCAAAGACTCATTTAGCTCAGGATGAGTACAGGTTATACCTACATGCAGAAAACAGTCCTGACAGGATGCTTCGATGCCTGGGAATCTTGTGTAGGGAGTGTTAATGAGGCGCTAACACAGCTCATGACATAATCTTTTGATGTAGGTTTATAATCAGTGTCCCAAGTAAAAATTCAGCATACGGCAATGCAAAATTCTCTCTTCAGGATCCCAGGCAGAAGCTTATTAGAATAATACCAAACCCAGTCAGGAATAAACTGAATCCTCACTCCAGTGCTCCACACCCTACCCCACACTTCAGGGAAGGTTTGAGGAGTTGATGTTCCCTTAATAAACAAGATAATTATTGACATCCTATTATGTGCTAAGCACCATGCTACCTGTGGTTAGCTTGTGTTAGAAAACACAAGCAAGCACATTTGCACAAATTTAAGTTCCTTTCTGGAATATGGAAAAAATAATTTTTTTCAAGTTTTGAAAGAATAAGAAGGAATATTCACATTCCAAAATTTACATACACTCAGTTGAAATTTGTGATAGAATTATAAAATATTGTATTAAATATATATTCCATATTTATTATATATTTTTTCTTATTCCCTGATTTTTTTTCTTTCTTTTTGAGAGCTCAGGTCTTTCCTTCAAGTAACAATATTCTCTCTCTCTCTCTCTATTTGATCAAAGTGAGACCGGAACTACTGAAATCATTTCCTTGACTTGATTCTCTGCTAGATAAATACTTTCCCAGCTTCTATTCTCCCGAACTATTTGACCCTAACTTTAAAAATATAACTACCTATGCTTAAAGTCCCAGTGAAAATTCCATTCCCTCCATAGTCTCTTTCCTAATTCTTCATCCAAAAATGCTCTCTTCTTTATTGGATGACCCATCACAACCTATACATACCATACCTGTCACAGATCAACTCTATTTTGCCCCATGACTCTCTTCCCTACGTAGCAGGAGCTTTATTTATTTATTTTGCAGATGCCTTTACCCACAGCACTTAATAAGCTACCTTAAGCATAGTAGTCCATATAGAAAACACCCACTGATATGATTTGGATGTGTGTCCTCACCCAAATCTCATGTTCAATTTTAATTCTCAATGTTGGAGGTAGAGCCTGGTGAGAGGTGACTGAATCACAGGGGCAGTTTCTCATGATTTAACATCAACCCCCTTGTTGCTGTCATCATGATAGTGAGTTCTCATGAGATCTGGTTGTTAAAATTTGTGTGGCACCTCCCCGGCTCTCTTGGTCCTGCTCCAGCCATATAAGATGTCTGCTTCCACTGTGCCTTTTCTCCTGAGTAAAAGCTCTGGAAGGATTTCCCAGAAGCAGAACCCGCCATGTTTCCTGTACAGCCTGTGGAACCATGAGTCAGTTAAACCTTTTTTCTTTATAAATTACCCTGTCTCAGGTATTTCTTTATATCAATAAAAGAACAGCCTAATACAGAAAACTGGTAGCGAGCAGGGCACAAGAAGTGGGGTATTGGTATACAGAGACCTGCAAATGCAGAAGTGAATTTGGAACTGCATAACGGACAGAGGTTGGAAGAGTTTAGAGGTCTCAAAAGAAGACAGAGGAAAGCAGGAAAAATTTTGAACTTCCTAGAGACTTGTTGAATGATTGTTACTGACACATTGATAGTGATACAGGGAAGTCCAGGCTGATGAGGTCTCAGATGAAAATTAGGAACTCTGAGGAACAGGAGCAAAGGGCACTTTTGTTATGCTCTAGCAAAGAGCCAAGCTACATTTTACTTCTGCTTTAGGGATCTGTGGAACTTTGAACTTCAGAGAGATGATTTACAACATCTAGCAGAAGAAATACCTAGGCAGCAAAGTGTTCAAGATGTTGCCTGTTTCTAACAGTCTATTCTCATATGCATGAGCAAGAAAATATCTAAAATGGAAACATATTTAAAAGAAAAGCCGAGCATAAAAGTTTGGGAAATTTGCTGCCTAGCCATGTGACAGAAAAGAAAAGCCCATTTGCAGCAGAGAAATTCAAACTAGCTATAGAGATTTGCATAAGTAAAAAGGAGCCAAGTACTAATAGCCAAGACAATGAAGGAAAGACCTTAAGGTGGTCTCAGAAATCTTCGTGGCAGCCCCTTGGATCACAGGCCTGGAGGCCTGGGAGGGAAGAATGGTTTATGGCCAGGCCCCGGGCCTCACTGCCCTGCATAGCCTCAGAATGCCACTCCCTACATCCTGGCCACTCCAGCTCTAGCAACAGCTCAAAAGGGCACAGGTACAGTTCAGGCTGCTGCTTCAGAGGTTGCAGCGTAGAGAAGCCTTGGTGGCTTCCACATCATATTAAGCTTGCAGATGCACAGAATGCAGGTATTGAGGCTTGGGAACCTCCCCTGAGATTTCAGAAGATATACAGAAAAACCTCAATGTCCAGGTAGAAGCCTGATGCAGAGACAGAGCCCTCACAGAGAACCTCTGCTAGGAAAGTCTGGAGGGGAAATTTGAGGTTGGAGCCTTCACATAGAGTCCCAACTAGGGTACTGCCTAGTGGAGTTTGAGAAGAAGGCCACCATCCTCCAGAATCTATAATGGTAGATCCAACAGCAGCAGCTCACACCCTCAGCATGGAAAAGCAGCAGGCACTCAACACCAGCCAATGAGAAATGCTGCAGGGGCTGAACTCTGCAAAGACATGGAGGAAGAGCCACCCAAGGCCTTGGAAGCCTACGCTTTACACCAGTGTGCCCTGGATGTGAGACATGGAGTCAAAGGAGATTATTTTGGAGCTTTAAGATTTAATGACTACCCTACTGGGCTTCAGACTTGTGTGGAGCCTGTAGTCTCTTTCTTTTGGCTTATTTTTCCCTTTGGGAATGGGAGTCCTTACCTAATGTCTGTATTCCCAATGTATCTTGGAAAAACCTTTTTTTTTCCCCCACAGGTTCATAGGCAGAAGGGGCTTGTATTGTCTCAGAGGAGACTTGGAACTCTAGAGTTGTGAGTTAATGCTGGAATGAGTTAAGGCTTTGGGGGACTGTTGGAAAGGGGTGATGGTATTTTGCAATGTTAAAAGAACATGAAATTTGGGGGACTAGGGGTAGAATAATACAGTTTGGATCTGTGTCCTCACCCAAATCTCACGTTCAACTGTAATCCTCAATATTGGAAGTGGGGCCTAGTTGGAGGTGATTGATCACAGGAGCAGCTTCTCGAGGTTTAACACCACTGCCCTTGGAGCTGTCATCACCATAGTAAGTTCTAATGAGATTAGGTTGTTAAAAAGTGGTGGCATCTCTTCCTACCTCAATCCCACTACTGCCATGTAAGACGTCTGCTCCTGCTTTGAATTCCACCATAAGTAAAAGCTCCATGAGTCCATCCGAGAAGTAGAAGCTTTCTTCCATGCTTTCTCTATAGCCTGTGCAACCAAGAGCCAATGAAATTTTTTTTCTTTATAAATTACCCAGTCTCAGGTATTTCTTTATAGCAATGCAAGAATGGCCTAAGACACCTACTGAACTGAATCATGCATGTATAAATTAAATGCTAGACCCCCCCCCCACAAAAAAAAGAGAACTTCTCAATTTTAATTAAAGCTCCAAAGAGTTATATAAAAAAGGGGGGAATTTCTCTTAAAGGTTATATCAAAAATAGTAGTTCTACAAATTGAAAATAATTAGCAAAATCATCCTGATTTGTTATCAGGTTTTCTAACCAAATTCTAATTTTGAATAATCTAATTCTGAAAGAAACTAAGTTGAACAGTGAAGCTTAAAATGATCCAATGTCAATTAATTGTGATGGGTTTTATCATGGATAAAATATAAATAACTCTTTATGGGAATAATATTTATTGTCCATATGTGTGTATGTCTCAAGATTAAGAATCCAGCTCCATTAAAACTGGTCCTGGAGAATGAGACGAATTTAATTTCCAAGTGGGCTAAATGTTCTTAATTTCAGAGACAGCAGGAATCCAGCAGCCAGAGACGATTCAAAGCCCCAAAATATAAATATAATTGTGTCACTTTTCTCCTCTCTGCATCCTAAATGAATCTCTAAACCAAATATTCTCTCATTTTTCTCTTACATTCCAATTCATGAGCCTTGAACAGTACTCCAGGTCGGAAACACCAAGCTATTTGCCTCCCCTCAATTTATAACTATTTTAAAGTCCATATTTAAGAAGCTTACTTCAATGAACTAGGTGGTCCAACCACTAAAGATGATTTATGACACCTATTTCCTGGACTAGAAATACTTAAGATCTAAGAATAAAGAGGATATAAAGAGGCGATGGGTTGGCTCACTCTTTCCAGTACGTAGTAAAGTAGAGCAGTGACAAGCACTGTTCTGTCATTAAGAGGACAGAGTATTCTGGTGTTATCCCGATGTTTCACTTAGAGATTTAGCTTCTCACAACAATATTAAATTAATGAAGACCAAATTCAATGAATAATAGCTTATACATTTTTTTTGGCTTCTTCAGTTTCTTTCTTTTCCTTCTCAAACCTCCATGCCTTACATCATGCATAGTAACAGCCCAAAATAATCTAAAACCTTGGCATTCATGTATTCTGCATTCAAGGATTCAGAACAACCCCAAAGACCCATGACATGTAGAAATGTATGACTTTGCTAAAGAGCAGAGTGTAGGAAAGAACCTTTGGCCAGTGAGTAGTTCTTCCCATCCAATCAGCAGCTTCCATCTTCTTTATATAGCTTGTTGTCTCCTCTTGTTATTTTGTAAGACTTTATGGAACATACTTTATCCTATGTTCCTAAGCATGAATTTGAGAAATTAATCTAGTACAAATTAGTGTTCATTTCTTATTTGCATGTATAACAAATACTAAAATCTGAAATCTGCTATAATTTATAATCTGAGAGGAAATGATTTGTGGCCCTAAGCACCAGGATGGCATATATTTTAGTGTCCCTTATGTTCCTGGAATAGAATGCCATGAGCAACGCTCTCCATCTTTTCACCTATCTACTTCTGTGTCTGTAAATACCTCTTAGACACAACATCTTAAGCCCATTCCAGACAAACCTCTTCTCAGTTTCTACCAGCTTATTTTCCCTATAGTTAAGAGCTGCTTCCATTACTTCTCATATATTAACTTAATGATCTATCCCTTGAAAATTTTCGGAATAAGAATGTAGACTTTCAATTTCTAAACAAAATGGAAAAAACAATCCAAGTAAACAAAATACGTGAAACAATGGTTTTCAGGCACTGGATATCAGACAGAAAAGGACAAAGGAGCAAAGACGTAAAAAGCATTAAGATTTCCCATGTTTATTTCTTGGAATAAATTTCTAGGCCAAGGCAGTGAGTGAGAAAACAGAGCCACGTAAAACTTCATGTGTTGAGGAGACAGAGCTGAGGGTGTGGGAAGTCCAAAGTAGCAGGAGTAGCCGTGGCAGAGTACCAGAGACACAGAAGCTGCACAGACAGCGTTTCAAATCTGTAAAAGATCCCTCAAGTCTTCAGCTGAGAGCTGACTAGTGCATGATATGAAGCAATCAATTATCCAAGGCTAGAAGATTGCCCAAAGGAAACTGAAGGAGCAATCCCCAGAGCTCACACACAAGGGTATTGACAAAAGTAGCCACAGATTAAAGGCTGTTCTGGTTAGGCCTTGAAAAGCTTAAAAGTGAACCTCAAGAAATTTAACTATTTTTAGTAATTTAAATGCTGTAATAAAGCATGTAACTATTTCTAGATAAACAAAAATGTCTAGTGTCCAACATTGTAAAACTTACAATATCTGGCATTCAATCAAAGTTGACCAGGCACACAAAGAAACAAGAAAATATAACCCATAATCAGCTCATCAAAATCTGTCCAGAAGTGACTCGGATGCCAAAATTAGTAGACAATGACATTAAAACAGTTTTTATAACTCTATTTCATATTTTTAGAAAGGTATATAGAAAAGGATGAACATTGAAAGGAGACACATAGAAGAGCAAAATCAAACATTTGGAGGTGAAAATAACATCTGAAATTTGAAACAAAAAAATATAGCGAATTGAATTAACAATAGGTTAGAAACTGCAGAAGAAAACAATTTAGTGAACTCGATGTATCAGAGGAAATACCACGTAAAAGAACACACAGAGAAAACACAGGACTGAAAAAAAATTGAAGAGAACATGAGTGAGCTATGGAACAAGAAGCCCAATATACATGTAATTTAAATCACTGAAGGAACTGCCAGGAAGTTGTTCTTTCTATTTAAAGAAAGAAGAACCAAAATCATTTCCTAGCTGATTTTAAGATTGTTTTATCACAGATTTTGATATCAAAACTCACACTAAATACAAGTCAGGGTCTGAGGAAAAATGTCTAGAGCAGTTGAGAGAGTGGCATAATGTTAAACTCTCTAAGAACACACAGGGCATATTAAATTTCAGAATGGCCAGCCCCTGACCAGAGCAAGAACCGCCTTTCTTCCTCTAGCCCTTCTGTTAGGAACTTTCAGCACAACTCTAGCATCCTTGGGTATGGCTGTGATAAAACTTTATTGTCAAGGAGATTTAATCCCAGTGTTACATAAATTCTGAATAAGCTGAAGTCTTGAAAGACATTGAAGAAGACTTGAGTCTTTTTTTCCCATCTTTCTTATCTTTATTAAAGTTCTGGGACACATGTGCAGAACGTGCAGCTTTGTTACATAGGTATACATGTGCCACGGTGATTTGCTGCACCCATCAACCCATCATCTAGGTTTTAAGCCCCACATGAATTAGGTATTTGTCGGAATGCTCTCTCTCCCCTTCCACTCCACCCACTGACAGGTCCCGATGTGTGATGTTCCCCTCCCTGTGTCCACGGGTTCTCATTGTTCAACTCCCACTTATGAGTGAGAACACGGTGTGTTTGGTTTTCTGTTCCTGTGTTAGTTTGCCAAGAATGATGGCTTTCAGTTTCATCCATGCCTGTCAAAGGACATGATTTCATCTCTTTTTTTTTTTTTTTTTTTTAAGATTCAGCCTTTATTTTTTAAATTCTTCCAGGTAAACAAGGTTTAGATACTGCTTAAATCAGCACAGTAAATACACTTAAAATGATGTTCCACTAAGAGCTGATGTTGTAAAATCAAAATTACAATCAAGAGGCAAATATACATCAGAATTTTAAAACATTAAGATTAGTATTAGTGTATGACGTGGTTGGGGGAAATCTGTGTAAATGCTAATACCTGGTTGTATTTAGAATAACAGTTGAATACAGTTAGATGTACCCCAGCCACAGTGCCCTCCTCATCATTCATGAAGCATCACATGCATGCTCCTACCTAAGTACCTTGCATGTGCCACTGTCTCTGCCTGGGTCATTTGCTCCCTCATTTCATTCACTTGAGACTTACTTCACTCTTCATTTTAAGAAAAAACCCTTCAAATGTGACGCCTCTTCCCAACCACCAAATAGCACCTAATGTCACTCTATCTGCACTTATGAAGTTCTATGCATGTTCACTGCACTCGTCTGTACCTGACATTACATCCTATATGCAGTTCTGTACCCGATATTACATCATATATGCAGTTATTTGTTATTCTAGAACAGGAATTGCTACACTAAGGCCACAAGCCAAATCCAGAATGATGAAAGTGACTTTTGAAGGCTAAAATATTTATTGTCTGATCCTTTCAGAAAATGTTTGCCAATCCCTACACTAAAGTGTGAATTCCATACAGCAGGAATATATCTGCTTTGTTTCTTGTAGTAGACTGAATTATTTCTGCCCAAAATCTGCATGCTGAAGTCTTAACAGCACTACACCCCAGATTGTGACTGTATTTGGTGATAGCATCTTCAAAGAGCTAAGATAAAGTCACAGGACAGGCCCTAATCCAATACGATGTTTGTGTAAGAAGAGGAAATGTGGAAACAAACACACACATGGAAGGCCATGTGAAGGCACAGGGAGAAGACAGTCATCTATAGGCCGAAGAGTCAGGTCTCACAGGAAAGCAACACTGCACAAAGGAAACACACATCCTTTATTTTTGTATCAATAAAATTAGTTAAAGTTAGGAATTGTTTTTTCTCCAAAATAACATGGTTTTTCAAATGAATTTAACCATTTTTCTATCAGAAAATCATTTTAGAATGGTAGACAATGCCTGCTTTATAAAACAGGTGAGTTTTTATGACTCCTGAATTATTATTGGTAGGCTGCTTTAGAGGAAATATATTTTATTTCAATTCATCATCATGTTACTGTAAAATACATATGAGCTGCCAATTTACAAAAATAACTAATTTTTTCTCACTTTCTAGTAAAGATGGAGAAAAAAGCTATTAAGAGATAAGAATCTAAGTCTCTTTACATTCCACAGATTTAAATAAGTTGAAACAGATTCAAGTATAATTATAGCATGTAATATTTCTATAATATCAGAACAAAATTTTATGACAAGAATACATAGCAAACTATAGTTTTGTGCATTGTATTGTAGTACCAACATTACTCCTGAAGTTCACAAAATTCCGAGACTCATCAAAACCCTATGTGTGAGCTCCAAGCAGTGTCAGTTTGTTCTTGTAATCACTACACAACTAGCAAAATGTATAGTGAAAAGATCAGAGCTTCAAAACTAATTTGATGAATAGTTATGGAAACGATAATATGAAAGTATTTTTAAAAGAGTATTAACATTTTTAATTAAAAATGTGCCACAAAGCACAAAAATAGGGAAAACTTACTCATTAACACTCAACTTGGTTAAAAGAAAGAGAAGATCTAATTCTAAAATTGAGATATTTGGGGTATACAAAAGTGAAAACACCATTCAACTGTGGTGTTTAATCAATCTCTGCTCTTCTTAAACTCTATAGAAGCATTCAAGAACCTAACACTTCAAAAACTCACAATAATGAAATTATGTTTGCTAGACTGTGGATTGTTCAAGGGCAAGAGCTCTGTGGCTTTTGTTTTCCTGTCTAACATTTATTTATCTTACTACTGTCTGCTCAAGCACAGAGCTGAGCACCAAGTATGCATTCAATAGATGGATGTCAGTTGCTTATGTTACTCTCTCACCTCAGGGAACCTCTAGCATCTCGATTCCTCATTTCTCTCTGTAACTATCAGGCATCTCCTGCCTTTACTTCTCTCTCTAAACTGTGGGCCCATGGTCTACTGCTTTGGCCACTCCCTGGTCACCTTCCTCAAATCTTCTGCCAAACAGATCCTTGTTCCACTTGCCTGAGAAAGCTCCAAACCTGAGTCAGTTCAAACATCACCACTCTGGCCTCCATTTAGACTACTCGATGCAGCTACCACAAAGCACAGCCAAATATGCCGGTATTAACATCGGCTCTTGAACCTCGGCTGCACCCTCAGTGCCGCCTGCCATATTCCTTCATCAGCTTTCTCGTCAGTTACATTATGCACAAAGACTATTTCAAACCTTTTCCACTGGCCTAAAATTAGTCTCACCACGGATCTCCTCTTTCAGCCAAAGACCTCACCTCATACAGAAAACAGAAGTCCTTGAACTTTCTTTCAGCAAGCCTACATGCGTGTCTGTGCCTCTCCCCATCATTCCTTCGTTTCTTTCCGATACAATGAAAAAAGAGGCTGTCCTTCCCCCTAATCTCTGAAACATCACTTTCAGTCTCCAGAGAGACATGGCTCAGTTGATGATTCCCTCTTTATCATTTCTGTCTTCAGCCTCTCACTCTCTAAACGTGCCTCTCTGTCCACACTTTAAACATGCTCAAGTCTCTCCAGATTTAGAAATCACTGTCCCCTATTCCCCACATCACTTTGTGGCTACTTTCCTACGCTTTACTGTCCCAGCAAATTTCTTGAAAGGATTGTTGCATGTGCTGATTTCACTTCCTATGTGCACTTACTCAGCCCACCATACCACGAAAATTTTTCTTGCCAAGTTCACCAAGTTTGTGACTATTTGCAATTAATTCTGTGGACCTGTTGGTCCATATCTTAGGTGACTTCTTGGCAGCATGTGGCACCGTTGACTGCTATTGTCCTTCATGAACTGTATTCAACTTGACTGCGATGATTTTGATCTCTTTAATTTTCTTCCTCCTGCCACACCATAACTGTTTAAAAGTTTGTGCTATGCTGCACTATAAAACCCTTCTTCCTCTGAGCAGGGTGGCTTTCAAGTTTTTATTTGGATTGGTTTCTTAAGGCTGCCATAACAAAGTACCAAAAATCAGGTGTGTTGAAACAACAGAATTTTATTCTCCCTCTTTTCTGAAGGCTGGAAGTCTAAAATCAAGTTTTTGGCTATACCAGGCTCTGTCTGATGGCTCTGGGGGAAGATCTTTCCTTGCCTCTTCCTAGCTCCTGGTGTCTTAGGTGCATCATCCTCACCTCTGCCTCCATAACCATTTCACAACATTCCTATTGCTGTTTTGATAGAGTCCAAACCCCTCAGCGTGAATTCCATGTTCTCTCATGGTCAAGCCTCTGAGTTTCTCACCTTCGGTTCTCACACTCTATGCTTCTGCCATACTAAACTTCTTCCAGTTATTCAAAAATACCATCTTTTCTCTCATTTATTGCCCTCTCCACTGGTTATTCTCTCTGCCTGAAATGTTTGCTATTTCTCCTTTCATCTGGCCATCTCACACTCATTCACCCTGTCTCAGTTAGACATCACTTAGTCTTTCCTGAACACCTGAGATTGAATTATGTATTTCTGCAGTGAGTGTTCATCACACACTCTAATTTCCTGTGATCACCCTTACCATAACGCTTTAGCCACTTGTACTATACTGCACCATAAAGCCCTTCATGATGCTTAGTACATTTAACTGAAGCTCTCAGTACTATGCTTGGCAAATAGTACATGTAGAGTAAGTATTCGTTACATGAAAAATGACATACATACTACATACAAGCTTCTGGGAAAATGAGTTGAATTCAGAATGCTATATTCATAGACTAAGGTAGAGATCCTTAAAACTAAGTTACGCAAATTTCTTAGGAGTCACTGAATAAAGATAAAGATGGAAAAACAGATGCTGGCATCCTTTAGCTCCAATAACTTAACTCCTACAGAATACTTATTGATTAAATTGAAATTTTAGAATAAAAAGAATATCAAAGATATTTTTATAGCCAGAAACAAAAGTTTATTCTAATATCATTGAATCCTAAATATGAAAAGAAGGCTTTTATCTAGAGTCCAGCCTAATTTGAAAGCAACAGATAGAGAAACTGAAGGAGACAATTCATAACTTCATCTTTTCCTCACAACCATTTTAATTCTTCTTTTTAACTAAGAAATATGTCCTCCCTGGTTTTTCATATCCCTTGACCCAATTACAATATTCACTTAGTCTAAATAAGGGAAACTAAGACAAAACATAGCAACCATTTTCAAGTAATTGAATTTTGTCCTTCCAGAATAAAGAACATATACCTCAGAGATATTGTGGGTTCAATTTCAGACAACCAGAATGAAGCAAATATCTTAAGAAAGCAAGTCACACAAACTTCATGGTTTCCCAGTACATGTAAACTTACGTTAATGTATACATGATACTGTAGGCTATTCAGTGTGCAGTAGCATTATGTCTAAAATTAATACACATACTGTAATTTTAAAAATATTTTATTGCTGAAAAAAATGCTAACGATCATGTAAGCCATCAGCAAGTCATAATCTTTTTGCTGGTGGTGGGTCTTGCCTCACTATTAATGGCTGCTGACTGACCAATATAGTGGTTGCTGAAGGTCAGGGTGGTTGTGGCAATTTCTTAAAATAAGACAACAATGAAGTTGGCCACATAGATTGACTTTTTCTTTCATGAAACATTTTTTCTATGGCATACCATGCTGTTTCGTAGCATTTTGCCCACAGCAGAACTTCTTTTAAAATGAGACTTAATCCTCTGAAACCATGTCACTGCTTTATCAACTCAGTTTATGGAATATTCTAAATCCTTTGTTGTCATTTCAACAATGTTCACAGCATCTTCATCAAGAGTAGATTTCATCCCAATAAACCACTTTCTTGACTCATCCATAGGAAGCAACTCTTCAGCCACTCAAGTTTTAACATGAGAGTGGAGGAATTCAGTCACGTTCTAATTCTAGTTCTCTTGCTATTCCTACCCCATCTATAGTTACTATATACACTGAAATCTTGAACTCCTCAAAGTCTTTCATGAGAATTGAAATTTTGACACCTTTTCATGAATCGTGAGTTTGTTTTTCTGAGACGGAATCTTGCTTTGTTACCCAAGCTAGAGTGAAGTGGCATGATCTTGGCTCACTGCAACCTCTACCTCCTAGGTTCAAGCAATTCTCCTGCCTCAGCCTCCCAAGTAGCTAGGATGACAGGCATGTACCACCACACTTAGCTAATTTTTGTATTTTTTAGTACGGATGGGTTTCACCATGTTGGCCAGGCTGGTCTAGAACTCCTGACCTTGTGATCCACCCACCTTGGCTGCCCCAAGTGCTGGGATTACACATGTAAGCCACTGTACCCGGCCTGAATGTTCTTAATAGCATATAGAACGGTGAATTTTTTCAAGACTGTTCTGTTTACTGAGATCCATCAGATAAGAGGAATCACTATCATAGCTACAGTGTTACAAAATATATTTCTTAAATAAGACATGACAGTCAAAAATACTCCTTGATTCATAGGCTGCAGAATGGATTTTTTGTTAGCAGGCATGAAAATAACATTCATCTCTTAATACCTCTCCATCAGAGCTCTTAGATGACTAGGTATATTGTCAATGAGCTGAGCGGTAATACTTTAAAAATAATCTTTTAAAAATATTCAGTAAACCATGCTGTAAACAAATTTTCTCTCATTCAAGCTTTGTTGTTTCATTTGTAGAAAACAGGCAGACTAGATCTAGTGCAATTCTTATGGACCTTAGGATCTTCAGAATAATAAATGAGTATTGGCTTTGACTTAAAGTCACCAGCTACATTCACCTCTAATGTGAGAGTCAGTTTGTCCTTTGAAGCTTCAAAGCTAGGTATCGACTTCTTCTTTCTAGCTATGAAAACCATATATGACATCTTATTCCAATATAAAGCTATTTCATCTACATTGAAAAAATCTGTTGTTTATTGTAGGCACTTCATCAGTGATCTTAGCTAAATCTTCCAGATAATTTGCTACGGCTTCTCCATCAGCACTTGCTGCCTCGCCTTGCCCTTTTATGCTGTGGAGATGGACTCTTTCTTTAAATATCATGAACAAACCTCTGCTAGCTTCCAACTTTACTTCTGCAGCTTCCTCACCTCTCTCGGTCCTCATAGAATTTAAGAGTTAGGGACTTGCTCTGTATTAGGCTTTGGCTTAAGGAAATGCTGTGGCTAGTTTGATGTGTTCAGACCATTAAAACCTTCTCCATATCAGCAATAAGGTTGTTTTGCTTACATATCATTTATATGTTCACTGGAATAGAACTTCCAATTTCCTTCCAGGACTTTTCCATTGCATTCATAACTTGGTTAACTGGTAAAAGAGGCTCACCTTTTGGCCTCTCAGCTTTGAACATGCCTTCCTTACTAAGCCTCATCATTTCTGGCTTTTGGTTTAAAATGAGAGATCTGCTACTCTTCCTTTCACTTAAACATTTAGAAGCCACTGTAGGGTTATTAATTGCCCTAATGTCAATATTGTTGTGTCTCAGCTAGTAGGGAGGCTTGAGGAGAGGGGTAGAGATGGGAGTAAACCAGGGAGTCAGTAAAGCAGGGAGAACACACAGAACATTGATCAATTAAGTTTCCCATCTAATATGGGCACGGTTCATAACATCCCAAAACAATTAAATTAGTAACATCCAAGATCACTGATCACAGGTCACCATATAAATATAATAACAATGAAAGTGATGGAAATACTGCAGAATAGCCATAATGTGACACAGAGGCATGAAGTGAGCACATGCTGTTGGAAAAACGCCACCAAGAGACTTGCCCCATGCAAGGCTGCCACAAACATTTAATCTGTAAAGAATGCAATATCCACAAAACACAATAAAGCAAAGTGCAATAAAATGATCCACGCTTGTATTTATCTTTTGTTGTTTCATAGAGTAGAACATGGACCAAAGAATGAAATTTTTAAGGGGTCAGATTTGTATTCAACAGAGAGTTTAGAATAAACACTTCACAGGCTAAATCATGTAAATTCCACATCAAAGAGAAGTTGCATGTGATAAAGCAATAACAATAGGTATGGTAGACAAAACAAACAGACCACTAGCCAGATTAATAAAAAAGAACAGGGAGAAGAATCAAATTGATGCAATAAAAAATGATAAAGGGGATATCACCACCAATTCCACAGAAATAAAAACTACCATCAGAGATTACTACAAACAACTTTATAAACATAAACCAGTAAATCTGGAAAAAATGGATAAATTCCTGGACACTTGCAGACTCCCAAGGCTAAACCAGGAAGAAGCTGAAACCCTGAATAGACCAATAACAAGGGCTGATGTTGAGGCAGCAATTAATTGCCTACCAACCAAAAGCAGCCCAGATCCAGATGGGTACAGAGCTGAATTCTACCACATGTACAAAGAGGAGCTGTACAAAGAGGTACCACTCCTTCTGAAACTATATCAAACAATCCAAAAAGAGGGAATCCTTTCCAAATCGTTTTATGAGACCAAAATCATCCTAATACCAAAACCTGGCAGACACTCAGCAAGAAAAGAAAACTTCAGGCCAATATCATAAGAAACACTGATGCAAAAAATTTCAATAAAATACTGGCAAACCGATTGCAACAGTACATCAAAAAGCTTATCCACCATAATCAAGTAGGCTTCATCCCGGGGATGCAAGGCTGGTACAACATACATCAATAAACATAATTTGCCACATAAACAGAACCAACGACAAAAAACCACATTATCTCAATAGATGCAGAGGAGGCCTTCGACAAAATTCAACAGCGCTTCATGCTAAAAACTCTCAATAAACTAAATATTGATGTATCATAAAATGATAAAAGCTATATATGACAAACCTACAGCCAATATCATATGGAACGGGCAAAAGCTGGAAGAATTCCCTTTGAAATCAAGCACTAGACAAGGATGCCCTCTCTCACCACTCCTATTCAGTATGGTATTGGAAGTTCTAGCCAGAGAAATCAGGCAAGAGAAGGAAATAATGCATATTCAATTAGGAGAGGAGGAAGTCAAACTGTCTCTATTTGCAGATGACATGATTGTATATCTAGAAGACCCCATCGTCTCAGTAATTAATTACCTACCAAAATCTTCTCCAACTGATAAGCAACTTCAGCAAAGTCTCAATATACAAAATCAATGTGCAGAAATCACAAGCATTCCTATACACCAATAACAGACTTAAAGAGAGCCAAATCAAGAACGAACTGCCATTCACAATTGCTACAAAGAGAATAAAATACCTAGGAATACAACAAAGGATGTAAAAGACCTCTTCAAGGAGAACTACAAACCACTGCTCAAGGAAATAAGAGAAGAAACAAACAGATGGAAAAACATTCCATGCTCATCGTTAGGAAGAATCAATATTATGAAAATGGCCATAATGCCCAAAGTACTTTATAGATTCAATGCTATCCCCATCAAGCTACCTATGACCTTCTTCACAGAACTGGAAAAAACCACCTTAAACTTCATATAAAACCAAAAGAGAGCTCGTACATCCAAGTCATTTCTAAGCAAAAAGAACAAAGCTGGAGGCATCACGCTACCTGACTTCAAACTATACTACACGGCTGCAGTAATCAAAACAGAGATATTGACCAATGGAACAGAACAGACGCCTTGGAGGCAACACCACACATCTACAACCATTTGATCATGACAACCTAACAAAAATAGACAATGGGGAAAGGATTCCCTGTTTAATAAATGGTGTTGGGAAAACTGGCTACCTATGTGCAGAAAGCAGAAACTGAACCCCTTCCTGACACCTTACACTAAAATTAACTCCAGATGGATTAAAGACTTAAACATAAGACCTAACACCATAAAAACGCTAAAAGAAAACCTAGGCAAAACCATTCAGGACATAGGCATAGGCAAGGACTTTATGACTAACACATCAAAAGCATTGGCAGCAAAAGTCAAAATAGACAAATGAAATCTAATTAAACTCTAGAGCTTTTGCACAGCAAAAGAAACAATCATTAGAGTGAACCAGCAACCAACAAAACGGGAAAAAAATTTTGCAATCTACCCATCTGACAAATGGCTAATATCCAGAATCTACAAAGAACTAAAACAGATTTATAAGAAAAAAACAAACAAACCCATCCAAAAGTGGTGAAGGATATGAACAGACACTTTCCAAAAGAAGACATATGTGAGGCCAACAAACATATGAAAAAATGCTCATCATCACTGGTCATTAGAGAAATGCAAATCAAAACAACATTGAGATACCATCTCATGCCAGTTAGAATGGTGATCATTAAAAAATCTGGAGACAACAGATGCTGGAGAGGATGTGGAGAAATAGGAACACTTTTGCACTGTTGGTGGGAGTGTAAATTAGTTCAACCATTGTGGAAGACAGTGTGGCAATTCCTCAAGGACCTAGAAATAGAAATTCCATTTGACCCAGCAATCCCATTACTGGGTACATATCCAAAGGATTATAAATTATTCTATTATAAAGAAACATGCACATGTATGTTCACTGTGGCAGTGTTTACAATAGCAAAGACCTGGAACCAACCCAAATGCCCATCAATGATAGACTGGACAGGGAAAATGTGGCACATATACACCACGAAATACTATGCAGCCATAAAAAATGATGAGTTTGTGTCCTTTGTAGGGATATGGATGAATCTGGAAACCATCATTCTCAGCAAACTACACAAGGACAGAAAATCAAACACTGCATGTTCTCACTCATAGGCAGGTGTTGAACAATGAGAACACATGGACTCAGGGAGAGAAGCATCACACACTGGGGTCTGTTGGGGGGGACTAGGGAAGGGACAGTGGGGGTAGGGATTTAGGGAGGATAACATGGGGAGAAATGCCAGATATAGGTAATGGGGAGGAAAGCAGCAAAGCACATTGCCTTGTGTGTCCCTATGCAACAATCCTGCATGTTCTTCACATGTACTCCAGAACCTAAAGTACAATAAAATGAAAAAATTAAAAAGTTCATAATAAATTTAAAAAAATAGGTATGGTATTATCTGCTGGGTACCTGTAATGTACCAGACACTGTGCTAGGCATTTTCATAAGTATCTCATTAACATCCACAAGAATTCTGCAAAATCGCTATCATTATTCACATTTTTATAAATAAACTTAGGTATTTATAGAGAAAGGTCACTTGGCTAAGCTCACATATTATTAAAAGGCAGAGGTAAGAATTGAAGCCAAGTGTTTCTGACTCTGGATTCCCCCATCCTTCTTTTCTCAAGCCCGCACTCCTCAGTGGTAAAAGTCTAAAGAAACAATCTCTAAGACTGTCTTTCAACTCTGAGTCTAATCTTCAACCCATTTCTTCAGGATGTGTAGGAGAATTTAATTATGAATGTCTCACAGAAAGACAGACTAGTGAGCTCAAAATCTGAAGCTTGACAGGTGAATAAATGCCATGCTCTTTTCACCAAACATAAAGCCATTAGAATCTAGTATCATAAAACGAATTCCTTTAGAAATTTTTAGGAACACTGACAAAATAAGACATTATTTCCCAAATTTTAATCACCTCTATCTCCTTTGTGGTTTTGTACCCCTCATTTTATTGTTTCTCAGGAAAAGTAAATTTTATTTTAGATTGCTTTGTGTTAGGAAGATTACAACTTAGAGGATGGAGTAAAACTCAATGTGCAATCTATTTTCAGCCTATTAAGGGTAACTATTTAATTCTATCTGGAATTAATCACAGAAGAAAGACGCTTCCCTGGATTATGAAAAGCAAGGTAGCATATCCCTGGTATTTGTCACACCTCAAGGTTGGTTAGGACTACCCTACCCAAATAAATTGAGACTAACAATAATGCTAGCGGAATCCTTCCTTAGAAAATCCAATTATATGAATTTATCCTTATTTTAATAGACGTATTCCAACGCTTTATTAACATTTCAGTCAGACTTTACATTGATTGAGCTACCAAGGCCGCTCTACAGTTGATATCTTCAGCAATATCTCTTTTTAGCCTACACTCCAAAAAAGTGGTTTAACCAATTAAAATGAAGATGATTTCTCATCTATATGTTATGCATTACAGTCCTAGACTCCTTTTTATTCCCTGTGCCACTCTCCCAGATTAAGATTCTTCACCTCTCACCTAAACCATGATAAACACCTTCTAACTCACCTTCAGTCTCTAATATTACACCCTCAGACTCACCTTTTTAAGGAACAGCTCTGAGTATATCACCTTTTTCTCCTCTTCAAAAAAAAAAAAATGTACCAGTGAATTTCTATTAACCGTAAAATATCATTTCTAGCTTTTAGGCAAAAAATAGGATTCTCATCTTGGCCCAGAATTTACCTTTATAAATTCTATTTCTGGCAGTATACCAGACTAAATACCCTGAGTGAACTTCCTAGCTAAAATAACCTACATGCCAAATAAAATGTAAAAATAATCTATTGAAATTAATTGCTGTACTAGCATGAAAGAATAACAGCTAAAACAGAAGTAAAGGAAGGACTCCTGATATGTAAGCAACTGCCAAAGATTCCAGCTGTCAGAGAGTTTTCTACTGACTTCTGCTGATTTTAAGCTCGTCCTTAATGGCTCCAACACACACAAAAAGGAGTAGATAAAGCAGAGTCTTCACAAAGAGGTGAGAATGGGGTACCCTACACATATGTAGTATCCCAAAGAATATCACATTCAGTGTAAGGCAGAACAAAAAATAAATCTGCCACACCAAAGGAGAAAACCAGAAACCTTATTATATTAGTTGGTTTTCATATTGCTATAAAGAACTGCCCAAGACCGTGTTATGCCCATGTGAGTCAGAAGGAAAGTGCCACACTCTGAGTTCCAATTGTGAGTCCTTTATTGCCAGCAACCAAGAGATGGCTAACACACAAAATTCTCTCGGCCCTGAAGAAGGGGCTTGATTCCTTTTTATACCTTAAGACAGGGGAGGCGGAGCATAGCTGAAGCAGAATTTACAGACGCAGAACAAGCAAGTTAGTTAAGGAGGCTGGTAACTAGGAGGCAGGAGGTTCCCGTGATTGTTGATTACTAAGGAGGGTATACGCAAGCAGTTCTCATGATTGCTGGTTACCAAAGCAGGTATTCCGTATTGGCCATACAATCAATTAAGGGGGTATTCACAATAGCAAGTGGGCTTGCCAGGCAGGGTATGGTTACAATGGTTATATGCCCCTATAGTTCTAAGCGCAGGATGACCTAGCACAGTAGCATGACCCAGGTATGCGCTCAAGGGAGAAATGGCAGAAGGGATGAGGCAGAGGTTAAGATGGAGTCTGTGGGACTCTCAGCAAGATGGAATCTATCAGGCCAACACAGGGTAGGTTAGTACAACAGGGTAATTTATAAAGAAAAGAGGTTTAATTGACTCACAGTTCTGCATGGCTAAGAGGCCTCCAGAAATTTACAATTATGGCAGAAGGAGAAGGGGAAGCAAAGCAGGAAAGAAAAAGGAAGCAAGAGCAGAGAAAACTATGTTATAATACCTTCCAAACTCATAAGAACTCACTATCACAAGAACAATATGGAGGAAATCACCCCCATGATCCAATCACTTCCCACCTGGTCCCTTCCTGGACACATGGAGATGATGGAGACTATAATTTGAGAAGAGATTTGGGTGGCATCACAGCTAAGCCATATTACTTATCTATATTGATTTTGGTGCTGAAGAAAAAGGAAATATATCTTGAGAAGCACATGTAGGTTCTTCTCCTGGTGTTACACTCCTGATACTTATGTAGGTCAAAAAATTTCATATGAATAATTTATTTAGAGTGGTTTCATGTTTGTAGTGCCACCATACAACTCCCCAAAGCAAAGGCAAATCCTCTTTGGAAGAATCTTTGAGGCCTTCAATTTAGGTCTCAAAGAATTCCCATAGATACAGGTTCAAAGGAAATGAATAGTTCATAGTCAAAAATCTAATGACACATAACAAATCATCTTGAGTGGGAGCAAGCAGAAAGGGCAGATAGCAGAGTCCAATATGTAAAGATTTCAGGTATTGTAATTATCAGACACAGATTATGAAATACCATATTTCTAAAGAATTTTTAAAGCTTGAAAACAGAATAAGGAATAAGAAACTATAAAGAGGGACAAAACGGATTTTTAAGAAAAGAAATAGAATTTCTGCAAATGAAAACATAATTGAAATCAAATTATAGCCTTCCAACCTCATCTCACACCAGATTTTTATTGTTATCTACATGTTCCCTGAACTTTCTTGCCTCTGTTCTTTTGCTTTAATTACTCTCCCATTTTAAACTGTATGTTTTTCCTCAGCATTTTAAGCTCATATCCATTGATTGAGGGTCAGATCCAATGCTAACTTTTTGATTTAGCCACCACAGACATCCTTCTAAATGAAATTATTCATATAGGTCTTCATGTTTTGTTTACACTATATGTGACATTTAGAATATCATTTATTTGTTGTTGTTGCTAGGTTGATTTGCAAGATTAGATTATAAACAACTTGAGAAAAAGAGATTATAATGTAAACAATTCTATTTGTCCCAACTGGGCAAGTATTTTACCCAGAATAGATGTTAAATATATGCCAATCATACTGATTGGAGCTCAAAATTATTTTACTTCTATAATGTATTCCATTCTATAGCCATAGAAACTTAAGCAATGTACAACAAAAAGTCTCATTTGGCCTAATTCCCACTGTGCCTTATTTATAAAAATGAATCTTAAAATTTTGTCTCCTATAATATTATATATCTTGCTTTCTTTCCACTGAGCTAGATTTATGATAGGAGACCCATATTCTTTCTTGCATCAAATTAAGTCCCAGTTTTTCCCAATTTATGCTATTGTATTACTATTACTATTATTACATTGCATTAGTAATGAAATAAAACCTATTTAAGACCAATTCTGTTAAATGTATTTAGGGCTCTTTTAAATTGACACATAATAGTTTTACATCTTTGTAGGGCATATACTGATGTTTTGATACACTGTTTAGTGATCTGATCAGGACAATTAGCATATCCCTCATTTCAAACATTTGTCATTTCTTTCTCTTGGGAACAGTCAATATCTCCCCTCCTTCTAGCTATTTGAAACTATATATTACATTAATGTTAACTATAGTCATCCTACAGTGCCATAGAACATTAGAACTTACTCCTCCTATCTAGCTGTAATTTTGTATCCTTTAATAAATCTCTCCCTATCTCTTCCTTCCCCTTACTCTTCTCAACCTCTAGTATCCTCTGTTCAACATTTTTTTTTTTTTTTTATGAGAAGGAATCTTACTCTGTCCCCAGGCTGGAGTGCAGTGGTGCTATCTTGGCTTACTGCAACCTCCATCTCCCAGGTTCAAGCGAGTCCCCTGCCTCAGCCTCTCAACTATCTGAGACTATAGGCATGCACCACCACACCTGGCTAATTTTTTGTATTTTAGTAGAACCAGTGTTTCACCATGCTGACCAGTATGGTCTCGATCTCCCGACCTTGGAGACTGACTTTTTTTAGCTTCCACATAAGTGTGAGAACATTCAGTGTTTAACTTTGTGTTTAGCTTATTTCACTTAACATATTCCACTTCCATCCATGTTGCCACAAATGACAGGATTTTACTATTTTTATGGCTGAATAGTATTTCAATGTGCATACATATTTTCTTTATCAATTCAGCTATTGTTGGACAACTAGGCTGATCCCATACCTTGGCTTAGTCAATGGTGCTACAGTAAACATGAGGGTGCAGTTGTCTCTTTGATATACTGATTTTCATTTCTTTATATTAATGCCTAGTGGGATTGCTGGATCATACGGCAGTTCTATTTGTAGTTTTCTGAGGAATCTCCATGCTGTTCTCCATCTTGGCTATATTACTTTACATTCCCACCAACAGTAAATTAAAGTTTGATTTGGAATTTTTTAAAGCATTAATATAAGTTATCGAATGTAAGTAGGTCTGACAAAAATTTATACTGTTAGGGAGAAGTGAAGTAATACAAGGTAGACAGTAGGTTTTTTGGGCACTAAACATCAGGATGACTTGGAATGAGATCCTGCTTAGGAAATTTAGAACACTTTAAATTAAAATGTAGGTTGTCTATGAGACAAGTAATAATTTTAAAATATATTAGTTGGAGAAAAAAGAGTTAAGTGGAAAACATAAATAATACAAAAAATAAGAAACAGAAAAGATGGAAAAAGCAGCTACAATGGGGGTTAAAGATGCTAAATGTCTTTTAGAGAAAGGGAAAACAATGAGGGTAGACTCATAGACATCAGGTAAACAGCCAACCATCCTTTAAAGCTCCCTTTCTCTTGGATAATACCAAATGGTTTCAATTTTAAAAACGAAAATCTGGCATGAAGGAGTTCTGTAACATGGCCTGCCCACTTACGGGATTTAGAGTAAAAAATGTAAACCAGCTGTGATATTGAGGTTTAGGAATCATTTGTTGTCCATATTCAGTAGCTTTTCCCATGGAATTACAAAAAGAATTGTATGATGGATAGTCTACATCCTAATTATGTAATTACACAGTGGAAAAGAACAGCTGAAGAGGAGCCATTCATCCTTGTATCCAATGCCTGTGTAATCTATGTATCACATCATGGATGGAGGTCTTACTATACAGCAAACTATAATTTTATTATAAAATGTTGGTTTTCATATGGGATTAGAATATATATATTCAAGCCAGTAGGAACAAAATTAGATCTAATCTAAAGCTTGAAGCTGAACGTCAACCAAATTCAAATACGTTATCACTAAGATTTTAATATATTTTCGAGAAAAAAAAAATACTGTTCTTGACTTAGCTCCTCTGCTCTTTCAAGTTCAGTCAGTCCCAGAGCAGGAATATCACAAGGTATCCCAGCAAATAAAGATATTAACGGCAAATGCCAAAACTTTCTAGGTGTTAACCTAATGGAAGTCTCTGAACCTAATGGAAAATGTAAGTGCTGAGCTCAGGGTAGGTAATCAGTCATCTATTTTATCAACTATTTCTGTGCCCTTGAGGTCAAGAGAAGTTATGTGTGCTGTATCTCTCAGAGAAATCTCTCCTTGCCAGGTTACCAGAAAGCAATTCTAAATGTGGAAAGCGTTAGCTATTCAAGAATGGCAGAATGAGAAATCAAAAAAAAAAAAAAAAAATTTCACAAGCTCAGCTAACCTGGAAACGTGGCATGATGGAAAATATTATTTACAAAGTGTTGGAGGAAGAGTGGGGAGGAGGGAAGTTACAAAGGGAGCTGCAGCAGCAGGTGACTTTTCAAGACACCTGTAGCAGAAACATTTGCTGACTTTAATTCTTAATCATTACTAAATCACAATGAACACCAGAGATACCGCTAGCGAACCGAGAAGGGGAAGTTGGCCAAAATAAATGCTGGCAAAATTTGCCATTTATCTTCAAAGGGTAAAACATCTTAAGCTCAAGAGAGCAGAAACCCTTTTTCTCTTCCCTGCTCACTTTGCATCTTTGTATCTTGGCCTTTCTTCATTGTGTGGGGTTTCTGGTCAGCCAGCAAAGCTCTCCTCACGGAGCCTTGTCTTTGCCTACTGCAGCAACATGTCTTTCACTGCTACAGCATGTGACATGCTTAGGCTTGGAAATGGATTCGGGATTTAGTCCTGGGCCACCGGTACAAATTGCAGAGAACAGCTTGCTCAAGCTCTGGGGGAAAGATGATGACTTAAAGTAATTGATAAGGTCATTCCTGCCGGATGATCCTCCAGTGGAGGAAAGGTAGCTACTAAGCTTAGCAGAGAACTGGGAACATCAGTTCCAGAAAGAATGGCTTCGCATTTCACATGACATCCAAGAATTATATCACTCCCTGTAGTCCACCGTATAATAAGAAGTCTGTAGCTTTCATTTTGTAAAAATTATTAATCATTTGTGGCTGAAAAATGAATCAGTGAAGTTAACCTACATTGTCATGTTTGATTTATCTGGAGGTAAACAACATTCTAAGAGGATTTAGTGGGCTAGTGTTTAGTAAAAGGATATGTCCAGGTCGTGGCACTACATAGATTGAATGTCCAAACATTTAAAAGCTCTTTCATCATTGGACTGAATAAGAAAATGACAGCCATCATTTGGTGACCTTAGAATGTCCCAGCCATTTGTAACAGACTTTCAGTAGTGAATCTAACCTCCCATCAGGCTTGGGTTAAGTAAATGACAAGTTATTTTTCTGACTTTAAGATTAATATTGAGCTGCCCTGTTATAAATATGTTCTTCTGAATAGAACATTAAATTACAATTATTTGGAGGAGTAAGTGAAGAAGAAAAGGAGAGAGAGGCAATTTTTTTTCCTCCTTTTCATTTTATTTCATTAGGTTGGTGTCTCCACACCTCATCATAATATTTTTCTGTCGGTACAGTGATTGCTACACTAACCACCTGTGCTAGACAAGCACCTGCCTGAAAAATGCAATTTTTAGCTAAGATTTAAATTGCAAACTAGAATTCCAAGGCCCCCTGCCAAAACAAACTCACTTTTCTTTTGAAGAGTATGTTGTCTCCCAAGGAAGATTTTCCTGTACAGTACTCTGTATTTTGACTTAATAGCAAATCTCTCTTTCTCTTTCGCTAAAATTTTTTTGTCTCTTGTCAGCTGGTTCAGGGCAATATCTTCATCAAGTTCTCAAACAGCCAAATGGGAGGACCCTCTCAAATTCTAAAAATTAACTTCTCTTAGTCATTAGCTCACTCATATTTGAGGGATCCAATGTGTTCCTAATATAGGAATTCTGCCTTAACCATGAGAGATAGGTTTGAAGAACCCCCGTGGATGCCTGAAACTACCAGACACTATACATATATTGCGTTTTTTTTCTGTTCATGCATACCTATGACAAAGACGAATTTATAAATTAGGCACAGTCCTCTTGTGCTCTGGGGGCATTATTTAGTAAAATAAAGGTTAGTTGAACACAAAGACTGCAATACCAAGACAGTTGATCTGATAATGAGACGGCTACTAAATGACAAACAGGCAGGAGTGGGTACAGCACGGATGCACTGGACAAAGGGAGGATTTGCATCCTGGGAAGGACAGCCTGAGATTTCATCATGCTACGCAGAATGCTCCATAATTTTACACTTATTAATTGCTTATTTCTGGAATTATTCATTCAATATTTTGAACTTCAGTTGACTACAGGGAACTGAAATCTTGACACACAAAACCTCAGATAATGGTGGAGACTACACCTTTATAGCAATGAAGACTTTCAAGAAAAAAATTTCAAATATGGCAAATTGAGCTATTTGTTTATGTTTAAACTTTGAGGAGAATGTTAAAGCTTATTTTATAATCTAGTTCTGAAAAAGGTTAAGAAGTTCTGTCCTCCACCTGTCATGTCCTCTGGTTTTCAGGGTGCAGTGGAGAGCAATGAAATCAGCCCCACCTCTGAAGAAAAATTTGAATTTGAATCTCTGCTTGGCCTTAAGAAGCATCAACCCACCAAGCTAATTATTTTAACATAAACCTATTAATAAGGGTAGGACAAAGGGATGAAAATTAAACGTGACTTTTCCTAACATAAACTCATGGAGAAATCCAGAAATACCTTAAGTCGGGACACTGACTCTAATATCTCATATTGAAATGGTTGCCATAAAAATTGGTCTTTTATGATAGAAAATGGGCAATGGCAGCCCTCAAGAAGTGCTCTTAAAAACCAATGCAAGTGTCAAGTGAGGACTCTCATTGAGTCCAAAGACAGAAATGGCAGAAACCTCATTGGGCACCTCACAGAATTAAAATCCTCTTATTACCTCTTCACACCACTGATGTGTGTGTCTTATTGTGAAACAAATAGTTAAGAATAAAAGGCTGGGCGAGTTGGCTCACGCCTGTAATCCCAGCACTTTGGGAGGCCGAGGCGGGTGGATCACGAGGTCAAGAGATCGA
>NW_016107385.1:169591-173213 GCF_001604975.1 Cebus imitator
AATAAAAAAAATTAAGAAAGTAGTTGATTTTGTGTTTAACATGAAACAGGTCTAAAATCTCTTAAATTCCAAATAAGCCTCATCACTTGTCAATTTCTACCATATGACTGTTGGGAGATAGAACTGATGGAGTGCTCCTACACGTCTTTTATTTTTCTTTGATACATACTAGTTGTACACATTTTCCTACTTATCTTGCTAGGCCAGGAATGCAAGGCTCTGACTGCTTTTTCCTGGGGCCATTTCTCAGGGCTATATTTGCAGAAAGCAATCTTAGAGGGATGAAATACTCTCTCCCTCCAGGATGAAGAGCAGGACTGCTTATTTACTATTTGAAAAGTGGGTCTCCCGAGCCTGATGTCCCTCAGCTGCAACACAAAACATGCCCTCTTGGTGTTTTACATATAATATTCACCTTTTTATTCTGTGTCACCCCACTGAAACTCAGTGGGCAAAAGGAACTAATATAAACATGATGCCACTTGCTGTGCTGTGAATAATATAATCCTCCATCTCTGACTCAGAAATCTATACATTCTGCCAGCACCCATGAAACAGTAATAGGCGACGTTATTAGCCTGTGAGTAAGCTAAAACTAAACCCCAGACCCAACAATGACATGCTTGTGCCCCAACTTAACTGTGACCTTCACGAGGACAATATTTGAGTTCAACTATTTTTATACCATATGAATACAGTGCTTGCACAGAATAAGGACTAAGAAACGTGTTCAATAATTAGATGGTTGAATTAATTATTCACCAACTTTACAATAGGAAATTTTGTGTTTAGTTTTACATAAAATAGCCCATGACTCTAAAATAGACCTAGAGTCCATATTAAAAATAAAAAGTGGGAAGACGATCAAAAATTAAAAAATCAATAGTGACCCAACTGAGCATGAACAAGGTTAGTTCTTATACCTGAACAGAAGATAATACTATTTCATATCTGAACAATGGTTTACACCTTACAAAGTTCTTCCACATCTATTTTGCACCTCAAAACACAGAGATAGGAAAAACATTATTATCTCTTCAGGGATGAGAAAGTGAATTTGTAAGACAAGCTGAAGATCATTAGGCTTGTAATAGCTGAAAAAATTCTGCAGTCCAGATATTTACCTCCTTAAAGTTAGGGCTCATTTCAAAATGTGGCATTTTCCACTGCTTCTTTAGTATTTACATTGCTTCTTTTGAAGGCTTCCTCTCATGTACTGATTATGTTTAATATTCATAGTTTCACCAATATTTTCAGATTCTTTAGTGTATGTGGTTGTGAAGGAACATCATTTCGTTATTTAATAAGAAAAACAGGTCTGCAACTTTTTCAAGTCTGATCTGTTTGAATACCACATCATCTCACACTCCACATACTCAACTCAACAATACAATGAAGTCAGTAGACCTAATAGATGCATTTATCTTAGCACAAATTTCAAAATCTAAGCTATAAACTCAAGATTTTCTTTTTAAAAAGACAAGTCCCATAGTGCAATATCTATTAAAACTGTAGATGTGGTAATAGGCTGATTTTTTTAAATTGATTTACTTGCGAACAGGGCCAGGCTTATACGACTACTAACATAAAGCTTGTTACACTTAAATCTCCAAAGTCCTTTTTCTAAATGCTCTAGAATTGCATGTGAACTTTTAAAGAATTGCTTTTTTGAAGTAGTTTTCCATCTTTTTGAAATCATCTTAATTTATGATAATATATACTATCTTGTGCTAAGTAGAATAAATTGCCTGAAAGGCAAGCAAAATGCACCTAAGTATTATACAAATCAGAAATCATTCACATTTCCATGTTTTTCCAAAGTAAAACTTTGAAATATTAGTAGCTAAAAGTTTCCTTCATGATTTGTATCTCATTACTCAGCATTATTTCCTCCAGAGTATTTAGGATTTTTATCTGTCATATGAGAAAAAATAACCAGAGTTTGAACAAGTTGGTAGTTCTGCTTTATATGATCCAGCTGGCTGCAAAAAGAACCAGCCTGACATATCCATATTGTATTTCATAATTTCTTATTTCTATGTAATTGATAAACTCCCAGAATTTAGACTTGTAACATGCTGATTTAAAGTTATGGACATTTTCTCAAAAGATCTAACAATGGTGTGTCAAAAATATTTATTCAAAGTTTCCATTAGTGTATGTCTTTTCAGCAATGCTGAAAATTAGACTACATCAATGGCAAATTAAATCAAAGTCTTTGACCCAGTTTCCTAGATTTCACAATTAATAGGACCCAAAATAACATACTTTGTGTGTTGTGGATGTGCGGTGGGAAGCACAGTGGAGTGAGATGATGAATAGTTCAGCAACATGAGGTCAACAGATCGCTAAAAGAATCCAGTGAGTAGCACAGCATCAGTGGGTTGCTTAGGATTCTCATTCAGTTCTAATTTCATTCTGGAATGTCCTGCAGAAGGTACTATATAACCTTAAATTCATCTGTCTTTAGAAAAATGCTGTCCAAGTTTTCATCAGTGCAAGATGCCAATTTTAGGGCTGTATGGATTTCTTTTGTCATTCCTAATTCAAACACATACCTAAGAAATACATAATGGATTTCAGTTATTTTACCCAACCATTAGGCCAGAGGAAAATAATCTGTAACAGCACACAACCAATATATGATAACAAACTTGCTAGAGAGAAAGTAAGCGAGATAAAAGAAAAAAAGAAATAAGAAAGACAGTGAAGTAGTAAATGAGGGACAGAGAAAAATGAAAAGAGAGACAGGCAGGGAAACCCTCAATCCAAGTGGTCCAGTGAAATGACTGTGTTCTTATCTATTCCCTGCTCCTGCTTCTGCTCAGTTCCAAGCTTGTTCTCAGGTTACTGGTCCAATACAGATAATTGAGTTAATGAAACCACCTATCTCTTACCTAACATATAGCCACACAGGTTTTTATTTCAACTCTTATTTGAACTACTATCCAACGTGTATGTAATAAGAATTAATCATACAATGGCCCAATTTAAATTTCAGGCTAACCCTGAATGACTATTTAGGTATTAACTTCACATTTAAAAAATATAACTTACATGTTTGAGAAGACATAATTGTTTAAAACCTGCATCATAATATTAAGCCAAATGAAACTCAAAGGTTTTCTTAAGTGAAAGATTAAAGCATGATGTAAACAGTATGAACAACTAACAATATATGGACCTCTATAAAGGCTAAGCCCAGAAAAAAAGTATTTCCTCCATCAGAGAGAACCCTCTTGTAAGTTCATTTATTTGCCACTTATAATCTATTTGAATGTCTACTTTTTTAATTCTAAGAATAAAGAGTTCTAAGAACATTGTTATATGGCATAATATTTAGCTACTTATCAACAATTTTTATCATTTGATAGCAAAGAAGGGAGGAAGAGCTGGGTGCAGAGGCTCACCCCTGTAATCCCAGCACTTTGGGAGGCCGAGGTGGGCAGATCACGAGGTCAGGAGATTGAGACCATCCTGGCTAACACGGTAAAACCTCATCTCTAGTAAAAATACAAAAAATTAGCCAGGCATGGTGGCATGTGTCTATGTCTTACCAGCTGCTTGGGAGGTCGAGGCAGGAGAATAGCTTGAACCCGGGAGGCGGAGGCTGCAGTGAGCC
>NW_016107385.1:173289-184250 GCF_001604975.1 Cebus imitator
AAAAAAAAAAAAAAAAAAAAAAAAAAGAAGAAGAAGGGAGGAAGAACTAGATAAATGGTGATTTTCTTCTTCCAGGAAGGTGAACATAAAGAGATACACATGTCATCTTTCCTGTAATGCTGCAGAATAGAATTATAACTAGTAAATTTATGACTTCGAAGTAAAGAAAAATATAACAAAAATTCATTGGTAAATTTGAAATAAGTCTGTTAATATCAAGAGTAAGGTAAACTCTGCTGAATATAATGTATCCAACATGTCACTGCCCTTCCTTTGGTTTTATAAACTTGAGTTCTAATATGGAACATGAATTTTAATTAGGAAACCAAAATTGATACCAACTGTGAATCTGGTTCTGAACTAGCTGTTTTGGAAAACACACACACGTGCATGCACACACACACACACGTGCACACACACGCATGCACACATGCACACACAGACTTCTATTATGAAGGAGTTTATCATCCGTTTAGAAGCACCAGACTCTGTCTCCTCTGTTTATTCCTCTCGTTCCCACACAGCCCTATACGTGATCCACTCCAAGCTGAGCAGCCCTCTGCTTCTTCTTTCAGAATTCAAACAGAGTATCTATTTCCTCAGCTACATCAAGAAAAAAGTTTTCTTAATTGAACAAGGCTGTACCCTCCAACTGGCCTTAGTCTTTCTACTCATCAGAACTGAAGACAAACTTCAGTCTCTGCTTGTTTTTCCTTCTCCTTGACACCTACTATGCTGGTCTTGCATGAGAAGATGCCCAGGTATCCCCCTATTTTCCATAGAAAAATAAGAGGTTTGTAGAACAGTGACAGACTTGGGATATGTGACAAGTCATGAGTACAATCCCCTCACAAGATCCTTTCTTCCTGAGAGTGAGTGGAATAAACTGTTTTCCTATGTGGAATAAAAATGCTTTAGGGCTCAAGAGCTATTTTCTGCAGCATGAGCAAATGAAACACACAAGAGGTGCCCAATAAGAACACGAACCAATGAATAAACACACAGACTATTTGACCGCCTCTGTGCTCCCTTTTGAGATGCTGAGATTACCTAACAATCTCACAAGCAACACGATGTGAGCTTTTACAGACTTGTAACATACTGATTTAAAATGATGGACATTTTCTCAAAAGATCTAACAACAGTGTGTCAAAAATATTTATTCATGGTTTCCATTAGTTTATTTCTTTTCAGCAGTGCTGAAAATTAGACTACATCAATGGCAAATTACATCAACATCTATGACTCAGTTTCCTAGATTTCACAATTAAGAGGACCAAAATAACATATTAATTTCTGTAGGATGAGAAAAATTAACACTTTAAAACATTCTGCATTGTCAATAAACCTATGGTTCATTTTCACAAATGGTGTTTGTTTCAATTCTCAGCTGTTGGATGATGATTTGACTTGGAGCAAAGGCAATGTAATTGGGTAACAGCTGAGATGTGCTTGTTTGAGTAGAGCAGAAAGATCCATTGCAGGATTTCTAAGAGTGTGAATTACAATTCCAATGATATCAGAAACAACTAATTCTGTTCTTTAGAAGTGAGGACATAAAAGAAGTTTGAGGTTTTCTTATTTCAAGCTTTAATTGAGGGCTAGGCTGTAATTCATTTTCATCCCTGAGTGAGTGGTAAAAACATACACAGCAGGTAATTCACACCACCTCAAAAACTGTTGGTGCTGTAAGAAGACTAATCAGGGTAAGCTTCCAGTAGCAAATTATCAGCTACAAATTAAAACCTTGCCTCATGCTTGCTAAAAGAAACCTTCCTTTTCACCAACACATACATGTGAATATTAGTAACTGTTGGATTGCAGCAAGATGGGAAGATTAGGGATCCTGCCTGCTTGCATTAAAGAGAGCCCTGGAAAGGTGCAAAATAAACTAGACTTCAAAGAATGAAAAATTTTTGGTTTAAAAATGAAAAGTTGTCACTATCCCAGGTGGGGTGGTGTTTATTCTGGAAATTGAAATGAATATTGCTCATAAAGAAAGAATTAAACTTAAATTCCTAATAGAGTTTCAAACAGTTATCATTTAAGCCCTTCTGAGTATCTTCTGGAATCATATTCTACAAAATAAGAACAAAACACTGTTGACTACAATAAGAATTAATTAAATTTCTGATGTTAATTAATCTCAAGGAAATAGAGAATGGTGATAGAACAAAAATTCTGTGATTTTCTTGGCTTTATGCCACAACCTCAATGTAATTTAAAAGTATGTTTTTAGCATTTAACCTTCTCAGTGATTTTTGCTTAGATGATGTTCAAAATTGTTTCAAGAAAGCTGCAAAGTGGTAATGATAATACATAAAGAGTTCAAAATGGCTACACATGTCTGATAAATATATATGCTATATACATAATTATGTTATTGGCTTAAATGACCATAATTGCACCTTTTGGGCTGCAGATTCCCTTTTAGTTCCATCTCTCTTTGAACAACGCTGTTGTAACAGCAATATAGACAAGGGTATACAGAGAGCAAAAATCTTGACTTTTATAAGGGCTAATTTTCTCAAAGCTCAAAATCTTTCTTCTTTCAATTCAGAAAATAAAAAGAGAGAGAGAGAGAGAGAGAGAGAAATACACCTTTCATGGATTAGCCAAAGCAACATTTCCTTAAGGAAACAAACACACCCTGTTTTTAGAGCTATGTGGACTCACAGCAAACCTGTGACTTTGCCACAGAACTTTGTTTTTCAATCAAGTATGTCTATCTTTAAAGGGAACTAGAGACTTTCTGGAAACCCAGAAAAACTACTTAAGAGTTGCTGAGCTGATATTCTGAATGCCAAGTTTAAAGCCTGAAGCAAATTTAAACACTATCATTGAAATCTCTGGAGGGGGTGAAGGAAGTGGGGAAGAGAGAAGGGGTTTAAAAATGGAAATCTCTAAACAGTCTGCATATAAATGCAACACCTTCACCCTACCACCACCTAGCAAGTCATTCACTTCTTTTAATTTGCAGAGGTCTGATGCATACTGTACTCTGTTTGGTAAATATATGTACAGTCTTGAATTTATCTGAATCTTAAGTCATTTCTGAGGATTCTACCTTGAGAATCACTTCTCCATAGAATCCTGGCCAGCTGCATCACAGAGATTCAGCCCAATATGTGTGCTTCTGTGTGTATGCATGTGTGTGTTCAACTTAATTCATCAGTATCTCTGCATCCAAAGCAAAACTATCATAAATGAGGAGGAGTCGAGAATGCAGACCCTTTTCAACAGCTTTCTATTTATTTTTCAATATCTGGTTATTTTGTCTTCAGTTATACTCAAAGAAACAAATATTTTCGGAGTGCTCCCTAGAAGTCAAACAGTGGGCTCTGATCAAAGGGTCATTTGGTAAAACTGGATGTCTGGAGAGTATGTCCAAAATCCTGTAAGATTTCCAATGCCAATGTTCTTCTCCAAAGGAATTGGAGTTATACCATTGTCCCACCATGCAATGGCTGATGAGAAGCCTTGTGCCCTTCGGCACCCAACTACTCCCCGAACTGAGCTGGTACTCTAACTCGGGTTTCAGCTCCAGTGAAAGCAGAAAACAAAATGAACCTGTGTCCGTCTCTCTCATTTTAGAGGTCCCTGAACATTTCTTGGAAGAGTTAAGTGATACAGGAGTATCATTAAGTCTACTAAGATAACTGTTTGATGTGTTACTCAATAGATGAAACGCAAAACTGTTCTTTAAAAATCAGTTAAATTGCTTGAAGGAACAACAAATTCATACATCGGCCCATTCTTTATGTTCTAAAGTGCAATTTATGGGGTTAAAGGAAAGTAAATGTCATACCTTTAATTTTGTAAAAAGTTATGTACAAGTCTATTATTCAAAATAATCACATAACAGAGAACAGCTACCTTTCTGCTCAGTGGGGTGCCATTTTATAGACTTTAAAATTCACTAAGTTCAAGCAGCTTTCGTTCTAAATAATACATGTGCTAAATATGTCACATTAAAAGTGCTTTTGGCATGTAAATGATCCGTTTTCTCATAGAAGTGCTTTTAAAGGAATCTGAGCTCACTTTTTTCTTTTTCTTCTTTTTTTTTGAAATTCTAAGTGCATTGAATTTCATTGTCCTACAGAACCATGCAGAGTTGAGCGAAGTGAACTGCAGGGACAACCCAGCCCTTGTCAGCCTGTGTACTTATGTATCATTTGAACTGTCAGAAGTATATAGAGTTCTATTTGATTCAACATTATTTTCTGCTCCAATCTGGGGGAGATTTTCTCATTTGCTCTCATTTTTCCTCCTAGAACTAAGTGTTAGCAAGCAGTTTCGGGTCTAAAAAGTTAGCGATTTACTGTTAAAACCTAAGGCACGTGTATGAACAAGTTTTCTGTGTATTTAACTCTTCAAACCCTTTCCTATTTTTTCTGTTCTATAACACTGAACAATAAAGCTGATGTTATATGGGTGATTTAAGATACTTACCCTCCAAAAAGCTTAATTCAAGATTCTTGTGCATGATATGAATAAAACTGAAAGCATAATCTCTCCCTCATGTGGCTTCATTATACTGCTACATACACAGGAGCCTTCCCACACCGTATATGCAGCCTACCAAGGGAGAGCCTTTCATAACTTCTGAATTGATTGTTCCTTCTCTCTCCTTTGTAATGCCATGTAGTAGAATTTGATGATATCAGCTATCTTCTGCTTTTAGAGATCTTTTGCTCGTACTTATTAAAATAGAGCAATGTGAATGCAACTTGAAATCCATTATGCAGTTTGTAGAAGTTGTTTCTCATAGACTAGTTAGCTTCAGGGTTCTCCTCAAATTTTAACTTCACCATCTCTTTTACATATCAAGAAAAAATGATGTCTCAAGAAGTAAGTCAGAAATGATATGTATAAAATTGCTGAGACCAACTATAAGCAATGGGAGTTGGTTTTATGGTAGGATAATTCATAATACAATCATAACATATAAATAAGAGTTGAAAACATGAGTTGGGTTGCCATACTTGGCAAACAGAAATACAGAACATCCAGTTAAGTTTGAATTTCTAATAAACAACAAATATTAATTTAGTATAAGTATGCCCCATGCTTATACTGAGAAAATATTCATTGCTTAGCCAAAATTCAAATTTAACTGGACATCTTATATTTTATCCAGTAACTTTAAATATGAACCTACTTTAAAAGACTAACTTAAATAATGCAAGATAAAACTTTTATATCAACAGCTCTACCTACTTTTGTGATTTAGACAATGATTGCCCATTACATCTATATACTTTACCTACTCTAATACCAATGCATTCTTTTTAGCTTTAGGAATGAATTTCTAAGGAACAGGTTTAAATGTTTTAATTAAATATGATTAACCAAGAATTCAAACAGGCAGATGCAGTAAGAGTAGAGTTGCCTTTTATTTGTTCGATGGGCATTTAAAGTATTTCAAGTGTATCTGTTTTTAGGATACCAAAATGATTCCCTCCATGAAATTCTCCATTTTATCACTTAAATATATTTACCTGAAAAGTCATTGCCTCTAAATGTTTGACCAGATTTCAATTTCCTAGTTAGACTAGACTGTACCATAATTGCTTTTAAGAAGAGGGTTTACATTTATTGAGCACCTATTATGAACCAGTGCTTTAACTTTTTTGTAATTTTCGGTAATCATCACAAGAACTCTTAAAGCTAGATACCAATTACTATTCTCATTTACACAACTACCATCACAAGTTACAGAGCTAACAAATGAGAGAAGTATGATCAGTAGCCAAGTCAACTGAATGGCAAAGACGATATTCTCACCACTGTGAAGGCTGCCTCAGAAGAGTTGGCTGAATCTTTTTTTTTTTTTTTTTTTTTTAAGACAGGAAAAAGAAAGATTGAATTTGAGAAAAACCAAGACGGTAAAATCAGGACATGAGTCTTCTATTAGCTCAATATTGTTAGGAGGGAAACTTACTTTTCTTCCAGTTGTTCTTTTAGCAAACCTGAAATGGATCAGTTAATGAAAAATTTTCTACAAACAGCACCTAGGATTAAAAACATTTTTTCCTACATTTTTCTTCTCCTTAGGTTCATTACCGTAACATACAATAGTATGAATTAGGTACCCATGGAGCCCACTTTCAAGAGAAAATTTTAAACCACATCTACATTAAGCATTGGATCAGTCCCCTCTACAACCACTGGGAATTATTCATTAGCATTCACAGTGCGAAAAATGCGTGAATAACACCACTGCATTTTGTAAAATGCAATTTTTGGCAGGTTGACTAAAATCTTGGCACACATTATCACTTTCCCAAAATGTATATGCATCTAGGCTTACTGATTTTTATTACTCGATCTGGACCTTCTCCAAATTCTCCTTATCCTCAAATTTAAATAGAGCATTTCATAAAGGTTTCTTATAAATTAAAAAGTACTGTTAGAACAGGTAGAAGCATGAAACTAGCATTTTATTGGTTATTTTTTAAAGCCCTAAAACATATTCAGATGCATTTATTTATTGTGTTTCAAAACTGTATTTATTTTGATATAGCATAAGTGTTTAGCAACCAAAGAGAAAACCTTCCCAGAGAGTGGTCCAAAGCATTCAAAGGAAAGGACACAAATTCTAAGAAAGTTGCAGAGGAGGAAAAAAAAAAAAAGGCCCAGTAATTTTTATTTTAATATCATCTTCAGTCGTTCAAAGATTATGGGCTAATAGACACACAATTAACCTGAATATGTATATTATAGAAAACATCAGAGTCTATAATGCCACTAGGCAAAGAGATATACAAAGTAAATATTGATAAACAGGGTACATTTACTCTTTCTCGACTCTATTTACAAAAGTAAACAGAATTGAAATAGAATGAAGAGATTTTAAAAACAAGACTCCAGGTCTTTCACAACAAATATTTGGATAGTGTAGAATCCACGCTGACCAAAATCTACCAGGGTGCCAGACAGTTTCCCCCACCCCTCGTTGATACTATCACATTGGCCACTCTGATGAGAACAGTTTTGGAGCAACAGAGAAGATAACTAAGAGACTTAATTGAATTGATGGTATCACTGACCTTATGAAATATAATGTTACAGCTATCTAATTGTGTCTGAAAATTTTAATTGCACATAAAGATTTATGTTTTGATATAAAGAGTTTCTGGATCCATTGTGAAATGAGAGAAAATCTTTTTCTTTGAAGAATTTGTGTTACAAAGCAGTTTTTTACCAAGAGATGTGGTACGTAAACTCTGAATTTAAAGTTCCTCTGCGTGTTTCCTGAACAAAAAATATGACACTACCACATAATTTGAATTCTGAAAATATTGTCAAATTTTTAAATTATAGTCTTGCATAGATGTTCTCTACAACTTGCTTCCTATTCCAAAGACTTTGAGCAGAGTTACACTTTTTTAATTAAGGAAGATAGTTGCAATAATATATGTAGACTAGAATGTTAACTAATACTTAAGCATAAGAATCATTAATTGATCACAGCAGGCTTGCCCCTTCCTGAATTCTGCAGGCAGGTACGGCTCTATGTTCCTCTGGGAAGCAAGAAGATAGTGGATTGGGTGACTCTAACCATCCTCCCCAACACTGCTCAGAGCCAGCAGGTGACAACAGCTGGGGCTTCCAGCACAGTGGACACATCTCTCCCTAAACTCTGTGGGCAGGTGCAGCCCAGTGTTTTCCCAAGAAAGATTTGGATGGCAGATAAGGTGACACCACCCATTACCACTACTCATAGCTGGGTGGGACACACTGGCTGGGGCTTCCAGCATAGTACACCAGCCTGTGCCTGAAATCTGAGGGTGGACGCAGTTCCATATACCCCCAGGAAGCACAAAGATGACAATCTGGGTGACTTCAACCACTCACAGTGCTCCTAGCCAGGTGAGCCTTGCTAGTTGGGTCTCCTAACACAGCAGCTCTACCTTTGCCTGAATTCCACAGGCAGGTACAGCTCTGTATTCCCCCAGGAAATACCAAGATGATGGATCAGGCAACTCCATCCACTGCTGCCTCTAGTTAGGAACATCTTGGTGGTTTGGACAGTGCCCAAGCAAAAGTCGGAAGCCTCACAATTAGATAAATGGAGAGCGGTGAGACAGCTGGATTCATGAGCTGGTGGGGGGAGCAGGCATGCCTCCAGTCAAGGAAGGGTATAGCTTGTCTGACAGCCATGACCACTGCTGGAGGGAGCTCTATGGCCCAGAACACCTAATAAAGGAAACTCAGGTGGGCACCAGAGATTAGATGGAGGCTCCTCAAAGGCCTGGGTGAGGACGTGGTAAGGGGTTGTCTCTCCCCTTATCCCACCACAGATCACCACTGCAGATGTACCAAAATACCAAAGAACCACATGGCAGAGTAAGAGCCTATTTACCAGCCACCAATCTTAAGTACCACTTACTGGATCACAGTCCAAATTATGACACCTAAAGTATTTTACCATTATATAGCACCTGTGAAATGTAAGGCAAAAATCCAGCTACAAATAAAGATTCTGTAAAGAACCTTGGCCCTCTGAAAGCTCCCAGAAGTGAAGCCAACTCACTATATTCAACATGCCACACAGTTAAAGAAACATCAGCCTTCTCAGATGAAAACAAATCAGCACAAAAACTCTGGTGATTTGGAAAGACAAAGTATCACTTTACCTCCAAATGAACAAACTACTCCCCAACAGTTCCTAAGGAGGCTGAAATAGCTGAAATGGCACAGAATTCTGAACCTGGAAAAAAAGGAAGCTCATCAACATCCAGAAGAAAGCTGAAATTCAATACAAGGAATTTAATAAAATAATCCAGGAGTTGATAGATGAGATAGTCATTTTAAGAAAAACCAAAGTGAACTTCTGGAATCAAAGAATTCACTTCAAGAATTTTATAACACAGTTGGAAACATTAAAAAAAAAAAAAAAAAAAAAAAAAAAAAAAAAAAAAAAAAAAAAAAAAAAAAAAAAAAAAAAAAAAAAAAAAAAAACAGAATACACCAAACTGAGGAAAAAATCTCAGAGCTCAAAGACCATCAGCTCAGTCAGACAAATGCAAAGACAAAAAAAAATTTAAATGAACAAAACCTCTGAGAAACACGAGATTATGTAAAGAGATAAAATCTATGACCCATTGTCATTTCTGAGTGAGAAGGAGAGAGAATAAGCAAATTGGAAAACATATTTGAGGATACAGTCCATGAAAATGTCCCCAATCTTGCTAGAGAAGTGGATATACAAATTCAAGAAATACAGAGAATCCCTGTCAGATACTATACAAAACAGCCATCCTCAACACACATAATCATCAGATTCACCAAGGTCAGTGCAAAAAAAATATTCTTAAAAGGAGCTAGAAAGAAAAGTCAGGTCACCTACCAAGGGAATCCCAACAGGCTAGTAGCAGACCTCTGAGCAGAAACCTTATGAATCAGGAGAGACTGGGGAGCCCATTTTCAGTATTCTAAAAGAAAATAAGCCCCCCCCCCCGCAAAAAAAGAAAGGAAATCCCAAACAGGAATATCATAGCCTACCAAATGAAGCTTTATAAGTGAAGGAGAAACAAAATCCTTCTCAGACAGGCAAGCACTCAGGAAATTTATTATAAACTAAGGAAATTTATTAACCCAAGACTAGCCTTATAAGAGGTCCAGAAGGGAGTGCTAACCACGGAAATGAAAGATTGAAACCCACAACTACAGAGACATACTCAAACACTTACACCACAGAGAATATAAAGCAATGACAAAATCAAGTCTACAAAACAACTAGTTAACGAAAAAATAACAGTATCAAAATCTCATGTATCAGTACTAACCTTGAATGTAAATGGTCTCAATGCCTCACTTAAAAGGTATAGAGTGGAAAACTGGATTAAAAGACAATAATTGACTATCTGTTATCTTTAAGGAATGCATCTCACAACTAGTGACGTCCAAAGGCTCAAAGTAAAGGGATGGAGAAAGATCTATGTTGTAAACAGGAAACAAAAAGGAGCAGAATTTTTACATCAGATTCACTATTTTTACATCAGATGAAACAGACTTTATACTAACAACAATCAGAAAGGACAAAGAAGGCCATTATATAATGATAAAGGGTTCAATTCAATAAGAAGACTTAACTATCCTAAATATATATTCACCCAACATTGGAACACACAGATTCATAAAACAAGTTCTTGACGTAGGCAAAAGGCTTAGCCACACAATAATAGTACGACACTTCAACACTCCACTGACAGCATTAAACTGATTACTGAGGCAGAAAACTCACAAATTCTGAATTAAATTCAACACTTGAACAATTAGATGTAATAAACATCCACAGAATACCCCACCCAACAACCACAGAATGTACATTCTTCTCATCCATACAAACAATATATTCTAATGTTAACCACATGCTCAGCCTGAAGCAAGTCTCAATAAATTAAAAAATATCAAAATTATACCAAGTATACTCTCAGGCCACAGTGCAATAAAAATATAAATCAATAGCAAGAAGATCTCTCAAAACTACATTAAACCCTACAAATTAAACAACATGCTCCTGAATAATTCTTGAGGGAAACTATGAAATTAAGGCAGAAATAAAACAATTCTTTGAAACAGAGACACAAGTTACCAAAATGTTTGGGACACAACACAGTTAAAGCAGTGTTAAGAGGAAAGTTCATAGCACTAAATGCCTTCAAGAGTTTAGAAAGATCTCAAGTTATTAACAATCTAACGTCACGCCTAGAGAACTGAAGGAAAAAAAAAAGAAAGAAAGAAAAATCCAACCCTAAAGCTAGCAGGAAAAAGAATTAGCAAAAATCAGAGAACTGAACAAAATTGCCAGGCAGGGTGGCTCACACCTGTAATCCCAAAATTTTGGGAGGTCAAGGCAGGTGGATTGCTTGAGACCATGAGTTCGAGACCAACCTGGGCAACAAAGTGAGACCCCATCTTACAAAAACTAAAACAAACAAACAAACAAAACA
>NW_016107385.1:184390-193492 GCF_001604975.1 Cebus imitator
AAAAAAAAAAAGAAGAAGGAGCATACAAAACTGAGACGTAGAAGTTCATACAAAAGATGAATAAAACCAACACTTGGTTCTGTAAAATAATAAACAAGATTGACAGACTACTAGTTAGATTTTAACAAAGAAAAAAATAAAAGAAGATCCAAATAAGTTTAATAAGAAATAAAAAAGACTACAACTGATCCCACAGAAATACAGAAGATCCTCAGATTCTATTATGAATATCTCCATGCAAACAAATTAGAAAATCTAGAGTATGTAATTAAAATCCTAAAAAACCCAACCTCCCAATACTGAAGAGAAAAAAAAGTGCAAACTTGAGCAGATCATTAAGAAATTTCAAAATTGAATCACCAATGCAAAAGAAAAAACCAACAAAAAAACTCTACCAGCCAAAAATGTAGCTGGACCAGAATGATTCAGAGCCAAATTCTACCAGAAATACAAAGAAGTGATACTAATCTTATCAAAACTATTCCAAAAGAATTGAGGAAGAAGGGCTCCTTCTTAACTCAATCTATGAAGACAGGCCCATCTTGATACTAAAATCTAGCAGAGACACAACAAAAAAGGTAAACTTCAGGCCAACATCACTGATAAACACAGTCTCAAAAATCCTCCACAAAATACTAGGAAACTCAATCCAGCAGCACCTCAAAAATGTAATTCACCACAATCATGTAGGTTTTATTCCTTGGATACAAGGTTAGTTCAACATATGCAAATCAATAAATGTAATTTACCACATAAAAAGAACCAAAACCAAAAACCATATGATCATCTCAACAGACACAGGGAAAGATTTCAACAAAATCCAACATCCCTTCATAATAAAACCCCTCAACAGGCTAGGTATAAAAGGAACATACCTCCAAGTAATAAGAGCCATCTGTGACAAACCCACAGCCAACATCATACTGAATGGGCAAAAACTGGAACCACTCCCCTTGAGAACTACAACAAGACAAGGATGCCCACTTTCACTATGCCTATTCAACATAGCACTGGAAGTCCTAGCCTGAGTGATAAGTCAAGAAAAAGAAATAGAGGCCATCCAAATAGGAAAAGAAGAAATCAAATTATTGCTCTTTGCTGATAATATGATTTTATACATAGCAAACACTGAAGACTGCCAAAAAGTCTCTGACACTTCAATAAAGTTTCATGGTACCAAATTAAGGTACAGAAATCAGTAACATTTCTATACATCAATAATGTTTTAGCTGAGAGCCAAATCAAGAACACAATCCCATTTACAATAACCATACACATAAAAATGAAGTACTTAAAATACATCTAAACAAAAAGGTAAGAGATCTCCACAGGAAAAACTACAAACCACTGTTGAAAGAAATCAGAGATGACAGAAACAAATAAAAGAAAATTCTATGCTTATGGATTGGAAGAGTTAATATTATTAAAATGGCCATACTGCCCAAAGTAATTTATAAACTCAATGCTATATCTATCAAAATACCAATGTCATACTTCACAGAATTAGAAAAATTTATCCTAAAATTTATGTGGAAAAAAAAAAATATCTTGAATAGCCAGAGCAATCCTAAGCAAAAAGAACAAAGCTGGAAGGATCAAATTACCCAACTTAAACTATATTATACAGCTATAGTAAACAAAACAGCATGGTACTGATAAAAAACAAAACAGATATATAAATCAATAGAACAATATAGAGAACCCAGAAACAAATCCATACACCAACCACCATCTGATCTTTGATAAAAATGACAAAGATAAGCAATGAGAAAAGGACTCCCTATTCAATAAATGGTGCTGGGATAGGTGGGTACCCATATGCAAAAGAATGAAACTGGACCCCTACTTATCACCATACACAAAAATTAATTCAACATGGATCAAAGATGTAAATGTAATATCTTGAAGTATAAAACCCTCAGAAGAAAACCTAGGAAATGCCTTTCTCCACATCAGCTTTGGCAAATTATTTATTACTAGGTCCTCAAAAGTAATTGCAACAAAAATAAAAATTAACAAGTGGAACCTAATTAAAATAAAGAGTTTCTGCACTGCAAAATAAATTACCAAAAAAGTATACAAACAACCTACAGAATGGGAGAAAATATTCACAAACTATGTATCTGAAAAAAATCTAATATCCAGAATCTATAAGGAACTTGACCAGCAAAAAGCAAATAATTCAATTTTAAAATGGGCCATGGACATGAACAGACACTTCTCAAAAGAGGACATACAAGTGGCCAACAAAGAAATGGGAAAAAAAAAGTTTTATCATAATTAACCATCAAAGACATGCAAATCAAAAGCACAATGAGATACCATCTCACAACAGGCAGAATGGCTACCATTAAAAAGTCAAAAGATCACAAATGCAGGTGAGACTGCAGAGAAAAGGGAATGCTTATACACTGTTGGTAGGAAGACAAATTATTTCAGTCACCATGGAAAGCAGTTTCTCAACTGCTTAAGAACTTAAAATAGAAGAGAGGAGATTTCTCAAATCACTTAGAATATAACTACCATTCAACCAAGCAATCCCATTACTGGACATATGCCCAGAGGAAAATAATTCATTCTATCATAAAGTCACATGCACTTGTATGTTCATTACAACACTACTGACAATAGCAAACACATGAAATCAACCTTGGTGCCCATCATCAGTGGATTGGATACAGAAAATGTGGTACACATGCGCCATGGAATAATACAGAGTCATAAAAAGGACAAAATTATGTCATTTGCATCATCGTAGATATAGCTGGCTGGAAGTCATTATCCTAGTGGATTAAACAGAACATAAAACCAAATATTGCATATTCTCACTTATAAAAGGGAGCTAAACAGTGAAAACACATAGACATAAAGAACAAAAGATACTGGGGACTACTAGATGCAGGAGAAAGGGAGGTGGGCATAGGCCATAAAACTAGTTATTGGGTACTATGCTTACCACCTGAGTGACAGGACCATCTGTATCCCAAACCTCAGTATCATGAAATATACCCTTGTAACAACCTTGCCCATGTACCCTTGGATCTAAAATAAAAATAAATCAAATTTAAAAATAAAGTTGTGGATTCTAAGAAAGAGAGAAATGGAGAGAAAGAAAAATAAAGAAGAAAGAAAGACAGAAAGAAAGAGAAAGAGTGAGAAGGGAGGGAGGGACGGAGGAAGGAAGGAAGGAAGGTAGGTAGGTAGGTAGGTAGGTAGGTAGGTTATGTTTTTAAAAATCATGAATGTTTAGTAATATGATATTTTCTTTTACATTCCTGAGTGGTCAAATTGAAGTATTTTTGCCCTTTGAGGAGAGGATTCAGTGTACTCACAAATAAACCTGTGTCTATAGTTTTCATATACAAAATAAAGTTTTTTTGTGGGCAGGAAAAATTAATATGAATGCGGTATTTGGAAACTTTAACATGAATGTCACCAGTGCTTGGGCAATCTCATCTTTAAGCTGTGAGACAACCCACATTTCATCATTAAGTCTCTTTTAGTCACATAATTCAAAAATTGTTGGGTGATAGCAATGCGAAAGGAGCATGTAAAAGATTGTCGTTTTATTTGTAAGAAAGATGTGGAGAGTTAGCCTGGAGTCAAAAATTCTCTATATATAACTTCAAAATGATAACATTTTCCACCTGATCCCAGTTGGTGTGACAAAAAGTATAAACAAAAATAATCTTGCAACATTCTTTTCTTTTTATCCCTTTGAATATTTCAGAAAATATTTCACAAAGCCTGAGATATCTTCCAGATTTTCATGTACTCATTAATACCCATCCTTAAATGACATTTTTACCAGAAAAAGAAGTCCTACCACATTCTAATACTTAACTTGTTGTAGGACTTGAATTCTGACCTTGTAGAGGATTTTGGTTTTATTTGAGATCAAATACATTTTTATATTTAATAGAGCATCAGGACCTGCACTGCATAGAAGGAATCCTATGACCTCAATGGACCCATGCATATTAAGTACTAGAAATGAGATCAAAAATGAAAAAAACAAAATAAGTAGGTTTTTAATATAAAGAAGGGCAATGTGGTAAAATAGAATGGAAGGGCACTCGGTGAACATCCTGGCTCCATCTTTTGCTAGTTGTGTGACATTGGACTGAGAATGTTGTATGTTTTTTGTTGTTGTTCTTGATTTTCTGTGGGGTTTTTATTTGTCTGTTTTTTGGTGAGACGGAGTCTTGCTCTGTTGCCCATACTGGGGTGTAGTGGCATGATCTCGGCTCACTGCAACCTCCACCTCCTGGGTTCAAGCGATTCTCATGCCTCAGCCTTGTGAGTAGCTGGGATTACAGGCGCATGCCACCACGCCTGACTAACTATTGTATTTTTAGTAGAGACAGAGTTTCACCATGTTAGCCAATCTGGTCTCCAACTCCTGACCTCGTGATCTGCCCACCTTGGTCTCTCAAAGTGTTGGGAATACAGGCATGAGCCATTGCACCCGGCCCATAATTTTCTGTTTTAAAGAAGAAAAATATGTATATACCTATCCCTTAGTTGCAATTTGAAAACTTGAAAATCTCTGAAAGCCCAAAGGGTTTTTTTTTTTTTAATTTCACTGATGGCAGAACAGAAGTGAACTGATATTAATATGCATACCTGTCTTAGTTCATGTTATGTTGCTACAGTAAAATATCACAAAGTGGGTAATTTATAAAGAAGAGAAATGTATGTCTTACAGTTCTGGAAGCTGGGAAGTACAAAGTCAAGGGGCATGCATCTACCAAGGGCCTTTTTGCTCTGTTATCCCATGCCATGGCAATAGGTGGAAGGGCAAGAGAGTATGAGACAAGAGGAAATGGGTCCAACTCATCTTTTTGTTGGGATAGCACTCCAGTGACAACAGTATTAATCCATTCATGAGAGCAGAGCCCTCATGACATAATCATAACCTCTTCAAGCTCCCACCTCTCAAAATTTTGCATTTGAGGTTAAGTCCCCAACACATGAACTTGGGGGACACATTCAAACAACAGCAATACATTTCACCACAGAAATATTAACATGATGATTCAAGATCTTACCTACATGTCACTAAAACTGTTACCATAAATACATACCATATTGTTTCTAAAATTTAAAAAAAATGTGAATTTTAAACACATCTGGCCTCAAAGTCTTTAGATGTAAGAATTGTGGACTCATACAGCTATTAACAAAGCATTCTTCTTTCCCTTTGCCATTTAGAAAGTTCAAATAATCCATCTAGAGTTGATTTTTGTATTGGTGTAAGAAAGGATTCCAGCTTTAGTCTTGTGCATATGGCTAGCCAATGATCCCAGCACCATTTACTGAATAGGGAGTATTTTCACCATTGCTTAGTTTTGTCAGCTTTGTTGAAGATCAGGTGGTCTTGGTGTGTGGCCATACTTCTAGGTTCTCTATTCTGTTCCATTCATCTATGTGAATGTTTCTGCAACAGTACTATGCTGTTTTGGTTACTGTAGCCCTACAGTATAGTTCAAAGTTCCATAACATGATGCCTCCAGCTTTGTTCTTTTTGCTTAAAATTGCCTTAGCTATTTGGGCTGTTTTTTGGTTCCATATGAATTCTAAAATAGTTTTTTTTTTTCTAGTTCTGTGAAGAATGTCTTTGGTAGTTTTATAAGAATAGCATTGAATCTGTAAATTGCTTTGGGCAGTAAGGCCATTTTAACAATAATAATTCTTCCTAATCATGAGCATGGAATGTTTTTTCATGTGTTTGTATCTTTTCTGATTTCTTTGAGCAGTGTTTTGTAATTCTCATTATAGAAGTCTTTCACCTCCCTGGTTAGCTGTAAGCCTAGGTATTTTATTCTTCTGTGGCTACGGTAAATGGGATTGCCTTTCTGATTTGGCTTTTGGATTGCTGTTATTACTGTATAGAAATGTTGGTGATTTTTGTACACTGATTTTGTGTCCTGAAACTTTGCTGAAGTTGTTTATTGGCTGAAAGAGTTTTGGGCCAAGACTATTGGGGTTTTCTACATATATAATCATGTCATCTGCAAAAATAGCTTGACTTTCTCTCCTCCTATTTGGATGCCTTTTATTTCTTTTTCTTGTCTGACTGCTCAGGCTAGGACTTCCAATATTATGTTAAATAGGAGTGGTGCGACACGGCATACTTGTCTTTTGCTGGTTTTCAGGAGAAATGCTTTCGGCTTTTGCCCATTCAGTATGCTGGCTGTGAGTTTCTCATAGATGGTTCTTATTATTTTGAGCCATGTTCCTTCAATATCTAGTTTGTTGAGATTTTTTAACATGAAGGGCTGTTGAATTTTATCAAAAGCCTTTTCTGTGTCTACTGAGACAAGCATATGGTTTTTGTCTTTAGTTCTGTTTACGTGATGGATTAAGTAAAATCCCAAAATATAAAAACCCTGGAAGACAACCTAGGCAATACTATCTTGCATATAAGAAGAAGCAAAGATTTCATGACAAAGACACCAAAAGCAATCACAACAAAAGCAAAAACTGGTAACTGAGATCTAACTAAATGTAAGGGCTTCTGCACAGCCAAAGAAACTATCAACAGAGTAAAGAGACAGCCTACAGAATGGGAGAAAATATTTGCAACCTATGCATCTGATAAAGGTCTAATATTCAGCATCTATAAGGAACTTAAACGTACAAGAGAAAAACAACCCCATTAAAAGGTGGGTAAATGGCCCTGTGCAATGTCTCACACTTGTAATCCCAACACTTTACAAGGTCAAGGCAAGTAGATTAACCACATACATAAAAATTTTTAATGTGTTGACAGTGTTGCATTTTGATGCTCCAATTTCTATTTCCAAGTTTGAAAATCACTTTAAATTGTGGAGTGTTACGTGTCAGAATATGGCAAAGGCAAAGAATGTGTTTGCATTATATGTTAAACATTGTATTATACGTTATTATTATTTATTATATGTTTGAGGTCTTCATGTCAAATCTGGAATGTAGAGGACAGTAAAGAGCTACTTTGTGTTTGGGGGAAAAAAGCAAGAAAATTAAAATAATTCAGCTAAATCAAGAAGTGGTTAGAATGACTTAATTTCATTTAGGTCATCTGTTAAATTCTTCACTTCAAATGGATTTTAAATGACTTGTTATAAAGACGGGAAGTAGTAAATTTGCTTACAAAAGTATATTTGAAGAGTCCTGCAATTCAAAACAATCTAAATAAATTATCAGGCAATATGTTCAAAAAATTACAAGATACTGAAAGAGTGAAGCTGGCAAGTCATTAGAACACATTGAGCTTGCCTGAAAAGAAGAGAGGGCAAGCCTTGTCAAAAACTCTCACCTTGAACCTGACTACAGTACAATTTGTATTTATTCACTTAAAGCCCTCATCAACAAAACAGACCTACAAGCACTAATAGTGAATCAGGGTCCTATGAAGGATGAATGAGTATTTTTTAAAGAAGGGTGGATTAATAGCAGTAATGTCCCTTTCTGTCCAGACCTGAATGGGTTTTACCAGACCAAACAATACCTGTTTTCTACCTAATAAGGATAAGACTGCTTGGCTTAGGTCAAAACACAAAACAGCAAGGAAGGGTTTAGACACTTGTAATCCCTGAGGTCTTGTAACAAAGGGCAGGGATTGCATCTCCTGGGTCCTGGCCTCATTCTTACATCAGTGATTATGTTCAACCTCTCTAAATCCCTTCAGTGCACCACTTCATTTCTTATTCTCAACTGTTGTGTAATGAGCACCTGCCAAGTTTCTCTTAAATTCTTCTTGGATAAATTTTCAGGCAGTTTCCAAGGTATCTCTCTTTTGTGATAAAAACTCTGCAATGTATTTCAGGTGAGGAATTTAAAATCCCACTCATAATTGTTTGAAATCTTCCCTCATTCAAGCTGTCAGAGCTTGACAGCCCTGGTTCTGTTGTTATGCACTATTAAATGGGAGCTGCTCTCCAGCCTAGGGGTACCTCTCTGTTTCAGTGGTGGGGAAATGGGTAAAGCTTATTGCGGATCCTTGGGGAAGGCATGCCACAAAAATGGGAGTTTCGGCAGGAGGAATGAAAATAATAAGTCCCCTTCTGAAAGCTCAGACCTACAAAATTTTTTAATGTGTTGACAATATTGCATTTTGATGTTTCCATTTCTATTTCTGAGTTTTGAAATAACTTTAATGTGTGCAATTTTATAGGTCAGAATATGAGAAAGGTACACAATGTGTTTGTATTTTAAATTTGGAGTTTTCTCTAAAAGCCATAGAACAGTAAATGTTTTGAAGATACTATATTCAGATGAAGGTGAAGAGAAGGGGAAAAGATGTGATGATTTTTCCATCTGATTTCTATTTCAATAAATATCCTAATGACTTTGGCTGCAAGATGCAGAGGTCATTAGAAAGCAGTATTACTAATCTAGATGGAAACAAATTTCAATCTGGGGCAGTAATATATCTTACAGCTCGTAAACACATTGTACCCAATTATCTTAATATGTTTTACATGATAAGAGCAATTACAAAATATCTGGAAGAATTGATGGGGTCAGGGTAATTATTTTAATTTATTCACACTTAGACACTGAGTTAGGATATGAGATATACTTCCATCAGGACTTCTTTCTTCTGGAGACATGCATTGATTTATTCATTCACTCATTGAATAAACACATCACTCACATTCTTCAGATATTGTGCACAAAATAGGTAGCATGAAACACATGACAAAGAAGTAATTGTAAACTACCCTAAAGGGCTGGCACTCCGGTGCAAAAGATGAAGCAGGTATATAAATAAAGATAACACAGTACACAGTGAAATGAGTACTATAAGAAGTATACCAACAATCCCTCTTAGAAAAGGCCATCAAGGCTGGATGTGGTGGCTCATGCCTATAATCCCAGCACTTTGGGAGGCCAAAGTGGGCGGATTACTTGAAGTCAGCAGTTTGAGACCACCTGGTCAACATGGTGAAACCCCATATCTACTGAAAATACAAAAATTAACTGTGTGTGGTGACGGGCACCTGTAATCTCAGGGTACTTGAGAGGCTGAGGCAGAAGAATTGCTTGAAGCCGGGAGGTAGAGGTTGCAGTGAGCCGAGATTGCACCCACTGCACTCCAGCCTCGGCAATACAGTG
>NW_016107385.1:193611-201048 GCF_001604975.1 Cebus imitator
AGGTCATTAACATGAAATGACATTTCTAGCAAAGGATGGTTTTGGGAGAGATTAAATTTGAGTTGGACATTAACACAGAATTTAGAAAGCAGGGGCTGGGGGAAAGGATGCAAACTTAAAAGGAAGAAAACTATCTAGGGCCAGGTGGACAGGGGCTCATGCCTGTAATCCCAGCACTTTCAGAGGCTGAGGCAGGCAGATCACTCGAGCTCAGGAGTTCAAGACCACCCTGAGCAACATGGTGAAACTCTGTCTCTAAAAAAAATACAAAAATTCACCAGGCAAAATGGTGAGCACCTGTATTCCCAGCAACTCGGGAGGCTAAGGTGAGAGGATTGCTTGAGCCCAGGAGGTTGAGGCTGCAGTGAGACAAAATGGTGCCACTGGACAGCAGAGCGAGACCCTATCTGAAAAAAAAAAAAGGAAAGAAAAAAGAGAACTATCAAGGCTGAGGTATGGTGTGAGCCAAAGACAAGAAGATCAGGAAGCACAATGTACACATAGGGAGCAACAGGCAATGTAGCCTGCACCAAATGCAGAGAATACAAAGGTGAGGAGAGAGAAATACAACCGGAAAGGCTGGCGACAGCCAGGTCATGAGGGAGGCTCGGCAAAAATACACACAGGTAAGAACTTCGGACTTATAAATAAGCACTGGGGAGCCATTAAAAGGTTTTGAGACTAAAATGGCATGATAATATTAAACAGGTTAATCAGTAAGAAATTAGATGGACAGATTGGAAAGGTCAAAGAACCAAGGTGAGAGTACAAACGAGGCAGCCCCTGCCCTGCATGCGGTGGGCACTAATGACGGAAGAAGATAACGTAGTGGCAAAAGGAGTGGACAGTACCAGGGGTTTGAGAGTCTGAGGAGATCCGATCATGTTGACAGACTGAGCGGAGAGGAAGAGCCCAGGGAGACAGAGATGATGGAGACACAAAGAATGTGCAGAAAAATGGAGAAACGTGCAAATGGAGGTGGCAGCCAAGAGCAATTGGAGCAGGCTGGAGTCCACAAGTAGGGGGGCTGGTAGTCAACTAAGAATAAGGAGGCTTGGGGGCAATCAGGGATTTGACAGAGAAGGAAAAATGTCTGGACCAATCAATGCAGAGGAGAGATAAGAGTCTAGGAGGTGAGTGTGCAGATTATCAGACAGAAAAGCACACTTCACTCAAACTGGCAGTGCGTGATGCAGCGCTAAAAACTCAAACAGGCAACAGAGGCAGATAAGGCCATAGTGGATTAGAATTTCCAACACAACACTCTGTGGAAGAACTAGAGCTATACGGAAAGCAGCAACACCCTGAGAGTCATACAATTAGAAAACTATGTAATGGTTTGGTCCAAACGAAGTGATACTGTTTTATGCGACCTTTCCCTAAGGTCGCATAAAATTTAGCTAAGCCGATGTAGGTTTTGTTTTGTTTTTATATTATGTATAGAGCAAACCTCTTATTTCACTATTAAGTAACACATATTAAGTGACTCTGGAACAAGATACAAATTGTCTTCCTCCATAGCTCTCCCTGTTCACAAAACAAGTATCAGAGGTAAACAGGCAAAAAGAATGGCTAGGGAACAGCAGTGGATGTTGGGTTCAGGACATGTTCTCTGGCACCAGGTGCAAGGAGAGGCACTGAAGGAGAGGCCTGCCTCCTCACCCCATACCATTCTTCATAGAGGCCACAATTGTCCTCAGCTCCAGGGGAGTAGGTTCATCAAATTTAAGTCCTCTCTGTCAGTAATGAAAAGAGCTGGCACTTCATTTTTTTCCTAATTTTGCTAACTACAGGTTCTCCCTCAAAGTACAGGCCCACCACATCAGAGGCAGAAGGAAATGGCTTAGCTCTCCACTGCACACTTTCTGAGAGATGGGAATGAATGTGTTTCAGGAAGACAGAAAATATACATCCGGCATACTGATCTTAAAATACAGGATATAATGACTTTGAGTTTGTTTACTAAGAATATACCTGAAGTATATTGTCTAGTAAGTTGCACTTTACTTTTGTACAGTGCAGAATTTTTTTTAAATGTTGCTACGATACAAATAGGTATCAATCATAAAATTTTCTCCTGCTGGGCACAGTGGTTCATGCCTGTAATCCCAGCACTTTGGGAGGCTGAAAAGGGTAGATCACAAGGTCAGGAGTTCGAAACCAGCCTGGCCAAAATGGTGAAACCCCGTCTCTACTAAAAATACAAAAATTAGCTAGGCATGGTGGCAGGCACCTGTAGTCCCAGGTACTTGGGAGGCTGAGGCAGAAGAATCACTTGAACCCAGGAGGCAGAGGTGGCAGTGAGCTGAGACTGTACCACTGCACTCCAGTGTGGGAGACAGAGCAAAACTCCATCTTAAAGAAAAAAAAGTGTTTTTTTCTCCCATACCTCTACACTTCTCCTCTTTCCAGTCCTTGCAATCGCCAGCACATTTATATATATACAGTCACTTGAATTCCAACACACGGTACTATAAAATAAAGCTTTATACTTCTCAGTATTTATTCTTATAAAATATATATTTTTAAATTATATAATTAGAATCTAGATACATGGATCCTTCTACACAGGACATATGACAAATAAGAACATTTTCCAAACAAAGAAGTCCACCGAGATGTAGGTATTAATTTAATAAAATGGGCGTGAGTCAGGGTTGCCCTGGGAAAACACATGTTAGAGATGCTGGTACCCTGTACTAGAATGTCTCCTCCACACCAACTTTTTATCTTATTAGAAGATGCAATAAGCACCACACACAGAGGTGCTTATTGGTGTCCTGTAATAAGAGAAAAGTGATGGGAGGCCGAGGCAGGCGGATCACGAGGACAACAGATCAAGACCAACCTGGCCAACATGGTGAAACCCCGTCTCTACTAAAAATACAAAAAATAGCTGAGTGTGGTGGCACACGCCTGTAGTCCCAGCTACTCTGGAGGCTGAGGCAGGAGAATTGCTTGAACCTGGGAGGCAGAGGTTGCAGTGAGCCAAGATCGTGCCATCGCACTCCAGCATGGCGCCTGGCGATGGAACGAGACTCTGTCTCAAAAAGAAAAAATAAACAGAGAAAAAGCAAGTTAGCACTAAGAGCTGAAAACAAAGAACCATAAGAAATGTAAGCTGAGTCACTCTTAAAAGAGAGATTAAGAGGAAAAGCCCCTGATTACAAGAAACTCTTCTGTACCTCTGGGCAGTAAAGGTTTAATTCAGTAGGTTTGGGCTGCTCAAACCCTACACATTTCCAAGGTCTTTAGGACTGACCCTTGGTCCAGCTCCTGGAGATGACTTTTCAGCCTTTGAAGTATCCTATTCTGGATAGGCTGGAGTGCAGTGGTACAATCTCGGCTCACTGCAACCTCCACCTCCTGGGTTCAAGCAATTCTCCTGCCTTGGCCTCCCAAATAGCTGTGATTATAGGCATGACCACCAAACCCAGTTAATTTTTGTATTTTTAGTGGAGACAGGGTTTCACCGTGTTGGTCAGGCTAATCTGGAACTGCTGACCGGAAGTGATCTGCCCACCTCGGCCTCCCTTAGTGCTGGGATTACGTATGTGAGTCACCACACTCGGTCTGGAGTATCCTACTTAAGAAGAGTGTCCTTTGTGTACCTGAAGCTTTGGTCCATACCAAATAGTGTATGCTACCAATGTTATTTACGGTGAACACTTGTTTTTGTGCGCCTGGGCTTTGGGCCACACTGTATCAGTTGGACCTCTAGCAATTTTTGCAACTAATTTTACTGACTTTGCAAAAGAGAACCCACCCAAAGTACACAGGTTAAACCAAATGGAGAATAAACCTGAATTATTTTGAATATTCAGCAGAGTGTATGAACAAGGTTACTCTAATAATTCTTTTTCTAATGTAACTATCATCTTTATGGAAACTCAGTGAACTGCTCCATATTTAATATAGGCTTTAGGTAAAAATTAATTGATTAAAATTAAAAAGCAAAGGCCCTGTTAGAAGAATAAACTAAAAGCTCAGTAATCCTCACCAGATTCTATTCTATAAAATTATTATTAGTTCTCCATCACTTCACCTGGTGAACTTCTGGTTACTTTTTAAGACCTAGGTTGAAGGTCACCCACTCCCATTGCACTATGTGGTCTTTTATAACTCTAACAAAATGAGCTTCTCTCAGCGCTCCCAAAATCTCTTTACATGTTTTCTAAACACAGGTCATGTTGTACGCACAAAGCACTTTGTTTTCATGTCTCTCTAACTTGCAGGATTGTGAGTTCCTCATGGCAAGGGCAGCATGCATTTGATGTTTCTGGTCTGCGAGAACTCTCTCATGTCCTGGTATATAGAAGGCACTCACTTAATGATAAATACAAAAATAAGCTAAAGAATGCACAGATACACAAAAGAATAAGCAGATACACACTCATCTTGATCTCTTACACATAGCTAGGTAAGAGAGATTATATATTGTTCTGTTTGCAAGGTCTTTGAAAAAAAATCTTCCTCCTAAAAGATTATGATGGGCAGAGTGTTGGAAAAAATTTTATCACGAAAGAGTTGATGTTTTCCAGGCAGAGGAGTTGTGATAATGAGGAATAAGGCATATAGGCCTATTGCCTGGGACTAGAAAGCATAATATAAAATTCTAGGATTAGCTATTATTATAAAGTATGGTTATCTTTCTTGAAGATATCTGGATTTCTGAATTACGTTCTTATACCTGTAAGAACAAAAACAGTAACATGTTTTCAAAATATCAAAATCAACTTATTTCTAGTTTTCATTCCTAGTAAAATCAGCAGGAAGATGATAAATGAAGCCTGCAATGACACTCACAGCAAGAGTCAACTTCAAAATATTTGGAGCCTAGTCTGCTAACCACCAAACAGACAGACCTGTACTTCCTGAAGAGGTCTATCAAGAAGGATTGTTTTGAGAAAGTAGTCTCTCCTTTCCACTAGTATTTATGAAGCATCTACCATGTGAGAGTCTTTGTGCTGGGCTCTGTGAGAGCTGTAGAGAGATGAATAAGCCATGGTTGCTGCTCCCAAGGAATTTTCAATAAAACACTTGTCTTCAGATGCCAAAAAGCAAGGGGCACTATGACTACACAAAGAAGATCATTCGGAGAAGAGAATCACATACCAACTCTTTGTATAGTTATAAAAGGCATGTTTGAAAGTGATTTAACTGTAAAAATCTCATTTCCATTTGAGTTTCTTTTTTGAGCATTAGGAGGTACAGATCATTAGAGTAAACTGTGTGCAGATGTCACCTTCTCCCTAGTTTCAAATCCCCCTTGACTGTCGGATGATAGAGGAAGGTTAAAAAAGAAAAAATAAAAGAGAAAAATTTGTCACCTGTAATCCAAGTGAACTCACCTCTGAATTGTACTGGGGTCCTAAAAGAAGACTTTTACAGAAGGGAAAGAAAATGGAGGGGAGTTGGCAATGCTAGGAAAACTAATCAAGCTGTAGAACTGTCCCCAGAAAGGCATGGCCACTGTCTGAAGGACATCACTTGTCCCCCAGAAACAGTAAACTTTCTGCCACAAAATGTAAGCTCCAGTGGTCCTATTCCATTTAAAGTTGGGATTGTAGCACAAGTGAATAGCATACAACCTGTAGCAGAAAGAGATATGCGACCATAATAACACCAGAAATTTAGTGTTTACCATGTGCCAAGTGTAGTATACACTTAGTCTTCAAGACTACACACTAAAAATTGTATTTTATAGACTTTTAGAAGTTCATTATCTTACTCAAGGTCATACAACTAGGAGGTAGCACCAACTTCTTTGGTTCTAGAACCTGTACTTCTGAAGATCAATAACTAGGTGGGAGCCCAGTGAGCTGAACTTCAAGGCCAGGACCCCACTTCTACCATGTGTAAGGCAGAAGCCTGGTCACAATGGCAAATATGGAAAAAGAGAAAAACATGTAACTCACTGGGCACAAATATCTAGGACTGATACATTTGGGACAACAAAACCAATTTTAATTCCCCTGTAGTGAGATAAATCCCAATGAAAACAACAACAACAAAAAAGGAAGTGGAATTAAATACAGCATACAATATTTGTGAAATACCTAATATGAAGAACATTTTCCTTCAGTTGTTTAATACTGAGTCTGCGAACAAAGTTGCTCTAATAATCCTTTTTCTAATGTAACTATCATTTTTATGGAATCTCATTGAACTGCTCCATATGTGTCTGGTAGAGGACTTTTGGCCCCGTTCCCCAGCCATGTGGAAAGGGCCTAATTCCCGAAAAGGAAGGCCCTTCCTCCCCCACAGGGAGGGTCCCTTATCTCACTCTATCCTGGCCGGACCCAAGACCAGCAACCTTCCTGCCCAGCGGCCCACTGAACCAATCACCATCCGCCCCACCAGCTCTCCCCGTAACCTCCCGTCCCACAAGCTCCCGCCCGGCAGGCCTCCTGCCCAGCAATCAACCTAGCCAATTACTACCTGCCAGGTCAGCTCTCCTACCACCCCAGGCCCTCTGTCCCTATAAAGTCGACCGAACAAAGAAAGCGCGCGCAATTCTGCCCTTCCCGCTTGAGTCGCCCGGAGATCCCAATAAAGTCGGTACCGGTCACCATGCGTCCTGCCTCGAGTCTATTGAGTGCCTGCCTCCGTGGGTCGGGGTCCCACAGCTGGGGTCGCACAAGTGGTGCCGAAACCTGGGAGCGCGGGCTGCCGGCCCGGCCGCAGCCCCCTCCTCCGGCGACCCTTTTTTGAATCCGACACCTCTACGCTCCGACTAAGGTAAGTTCATTTTTTTTCTCTTGCCTTTCCTTCCACGTGGTGTGCACAGTAGTCCCTCCCAATTCTCCGGACCCCTCGACTAGCGTCGGCCGACCCGAGGAAGGTCCTCCGTTCCGGCTCCAGGAGCCCCTCCGGGAACTGCCAGACAGGGGACGCCCTCTCTGACTCTTCCCTCCATTAATTCTCTGGGTATCTGCAGTGCAAGGGGGATGCCTCTTCCTGCATCTACCCAGCCGTTGGCAGGGAACCACTGCTGCACACGCCATGGGGAACGCGGAGTGCAAAATACCCCTTAACACCCCTCTTGGGTGTTTATTGCGAAACTTCTCCAAATTGGGATACTCGCAAACCCTGAGGCGAAAGAAACTCATTTTCTTGTCTCAAGCGGCATGGCCCCAGTATCAGCTCGATAACCAGTCACATTGGCCCCCGACTGGCACTTTCGATTCCAATATCCTTCTTGACCTTGACAATTTCTGCCGCCGTACAGGCAAAGATCGTGAGGTGCCTTATGTACAGGCTTTTTGGGATCTCCGTACCCACCCGGACCTTTATTCCACTTGCTCTACACATCAGGTTCTTTTAGCCCAGGTCCCTCGCAAAACCTCCTCCACTATCTCTATTACTTCTCCCCCACCTTACTCAATGCAGGAGGATCTGCCTGAACATCTGTCTCCTCCCGCCAACCCTAGCAAC
>NW_016107385.1:203162-305100 GCF_001604975.1 Cebus imitator
GAACTAGTGGCACTTACTCGAGCCCTAATATGGTCTAAAGACAAGGAAGTTAACATCTACACGGACTCTAAGTATGCCTTTCTCATAGCCCACTCCCACTGTATGATCTGGAAGGAACGGGGTTTCCTCACTACTAAGGGCACCCCTGTTCTAAATGGGAAACTTATTGCCAACCTTATTCAGGCTGTCCAACTCCCTAGCAAGGTTGCCATCATCCACTGTAGGGGACATCAAACCATTGGCTCCACAGTGGCTATGGGCAACGCCTTGGCAGATAGGGTGGCAAAGGACATGGCAAAAATCACCCGCCCCCTGCCTGCCTCTATTTCCTATCCAGGTCATACAAACCGTATTACTCAGACCAGGAAAAACAAACTCTCCAGAGCACCCCAGGAGTAACGTTCAAAGATGAATGGGCCTTTAAGCACAACCTTCTCATTCTCCCAAAACAGCAACAAACCCAGATAATCCGGGATATTCATAACTCTCTTCACATTGGGCCTAAGGCCCTGCTCCACTTCCTTAGTCCACTTCTACATCCGGACGGCCTTTCTCAAACCATCCATAAGGTCCATACAGAATGTCTCACCTGTGCCAAAGTTAACCCCCAGGGGTCCTGTCACCCCCGCAAACAACTCCACCAATTACGGGGGTTCCTCCCCGGCCAAGACTGGCAAATCGATTTCACCCACATGCCAAAGCATAAACAGTACCAGTATCTGTTAACCATTGTTGATACCTTTTCAGGCTGAATTGAGGCTTACCCTACAGCGTCAGAGTCTGCAGGAAAAGTGGCCACTCATCTTATCCAAGACATCATTCCGCGCTTCGGATTGCCAGCCACCATACAATCTGACAATGGTCCAGCCTTTATTTCCAAAGTTACTGACAATGTTTGCACTTCCCTAGGAATCCAGTGGAAACTACACGCGGCCTATGACCCACAGTCCTCGGGTAAGGTAGAGAGGGCCAATGGCCTCATCAAAGAACATTTAACTAAACTAATGATTGAACTCCGCCAATCCTGGGTCACTCTGCTTCCAATCGCCCTCGCCAGACTAAGAGCCAGCCCTCGGGGCCCCTCACAGCTTAGTCCGTTTGAGCTGCTGTACGGTCGCCCCTTTCTGCTCTCAACCCCACCACCTCCTGACGCTGCTGCCTTAGAAGGATACCTCCCTTATTTCACCCTTCTCCGAAGCCTTCTTCGTGAACACGCCAACGTCTCTCTTCCTCATCCCACACAATCTTCTGAAAACCCCCCAGAAGTTTCCCCCGGAGACTCGGTTCTCATTAAAAATCTCACCCCAAAACCTCTCACTCCAAGGTGGGAAGGCCCGTACACGGTCATCCTCACCACCCCTTCTGCCATAAAAATAGCTGAGCTCCTGTCCTGGATTCACCTTTCTCTGGTTAAAAAGGCTCTCCATGGCCCCCCTCCCAGCTGGAGGGCCACTTCTACTGGCCCTTTATCTCTTAAACTTACCAAAACCTAACCAGGGTGGATTTGGTTCAGGCTATAACCCAAATCAGGTATTACAGGCTGTATGCGGAGAGCCATGCAACTGCAAAGGGGACCCCGAGATGATCCTGTTCCCCTTCCCGGTTTCGACTCAGTAATAGGAAGAAATAAAAGGGCAGTCCAGTCTATCCCTTTGTTGGCCACCCTTGGCATCACGGCTGCAGTCTCTACGGGAACCACTGGGCTAGGCTATTCCCTACAAACCTATCAACAGCTCTCTCGTCAATTAATTAATGATGTTGATCTACTCTCATCTACCATTCAAGTTGTCCAGGACCAGCTTGATTCCCTTGCAGAGGTCGTCTTACAGAACCGCCGAGGTCTGGACCTGCTCACGGCCAAAAAAGGAGGCCTGTGCCTCGCCCTGGACAAGCAATGCTGCTTCTACGCCAACCGGTCGGGCATCATCAGGGACAAAATTAAAACTCTCCAGGAGGACTTGGCCAAACAACGGAAGGCCCTCCAGGATAACCCTCTGTGGAGCGGACTTAATGGACTTCTCCCTTACCTCCTTCCTCTCCTTGGACCCGTTCTCGGCCTCTGCCTAATTCTGTTTTTCTTACCCTGCCTCTTCCAGTTTCTTCAAAAGCGATTCCAGGAGCTTACTAAAGTCACCATCCATCAAATGATGCTCCAACCGATGCCTAATCTCCATCGGCCAGAATACCGTTATACCCCTCTCCAGACAGCCTAAACTCCTACCCTCACCCCTTCGCCGCCCCAAAGTCAGCAGGAAGTAGCCAGAAGGACAGCCGCCGCCCCTTTTTCCTCTTTAAGGAGTTGGGAATGTCTGGTAGAGGACTTTTGGCCCCGTTCCCCAGCCATGTGGAAAGGGCCTAATTCCTGAAAAGGAAGGCCCTTCCTCCCCCACAGGGAGGGTCCCTTATCTCACTCTATCCTGGCCGGACCCAAGACCAGCAACCTTCCCGCCCAGCGGCCCACTGAACCAATCACCATCCGCCCCACCAGCTCTCCCGTAACCTCCCGTCCCACAAGCTCCCGCCCAGCAGGCCTCCTGCCCAGCAATCAACCTAGCCAATTACTACCTGCCAGGTCAGCTCTCCTACGGCCCCAGGCCCTCTGTCCCTATAAAGTCGACCGAACAAAGAAAGCGCGCGCGATTCTTCCCTTCCCGCTTGAGTCGCCCGGAGATCCCAATAAAGTCGGTACCAGTCACCATGCGTCCTGCCTCGAGTCTATTGAGTGCCTGCCTCCGTGGGTCGGGGTCCCACAGCCGGGGTCGCACAATATGTAATATATGCTATAAGTAAAAATTAACTACTTAAAATTAAAAGGCAAAGCCCTGTTATGAGTTAAAAGATTAAGCCAGCAGCTTGGTAATCCTCTCCCGATTCTATTCTATAGAATTATTATTATTTCTCCATTACTTCACTTTGTACTTACTAAAGTATATTACTTAAGTATAGTATATTGGAGATGTGTATATACAATATATATATATTGAAGCATATTACTTGGATAAAGTGTATATTACTCCTTCATACTTGGATATATTAATAAATATGGTCCTGTATTGTTTCTCTTAAACATTTTTTAAAATGGGATTCTAGGCCAGGCACAGTGGCTAACGTCTGTAATCCCAGCACTTTGGGGGACCAAGGCAGTTGGATCATTCAGTCAGAAGATTGAGACCATCCTGGCTAACACAGTCAAACCCATCTCTACTAAAAATACAAAAAATAGGTTGGGTATGGTGGCACATGCCTGTAGTCCCAACTACTCAGGAGGCTGAGGCAGGAGAATTGCTTTAAACCAGGAGGCATAGGTTGCTGTGAGCCAAGATCACACCATTGCACTCCAGCCTGGGCCACAAGAGCAAAATTTCATGAGAATGAGAAAGAAGAGAAAAGAAAAGAAAAAAAAAATAATGAAACTCCTTTGGTTATTATCCTCTTCTGACAAATCTCTTTTTCTTGGGGGGGGGGGTGGACAAAAAGGTACATAGAAAGCAGATAAAAGCATTACATACGTGAAATTTTAGTTCCATTCCATCTTTGACAATCATTGAGCTTCACAAAATGGCTTCTGTTCCCAGCATGCTCTCTCCCCATTTCCCCACTTAAATCTAGGGAGAACATGCTATCATTCTGCCACTAGATGGCACTGCCACAAATTGGGATGGACAGTGCTCTGTGGACCCTAAACTTATAACAATTTAGACAAAAAGCAATAAAGATTAAATATACACCAAAACGCACTAAACAGAGTGATGCAGAGAACAGTGCAACAAACAAACAAAATATACTGAAAGAGTGTTGTCCCAATAGGATATAAATCAGGAAAGATCCTACTTTATTACTGGATTCTCTCTTGGATACACTAAGATATAATGTTATTTGTCCAACATATTTTGGCTCCCAATATTTTTCCTTTCAAGCTATTGAAGTTAATATTTAACACACACATTTTCTGCCAAGTTTTAATGTGATATCATCCTCTGAAGAAACAAAGTCCAGAAATAATTTGTCTTTCTGGCAATATTTATTAGTATTTTGACACAAAACCTGAATTATTATTGAAAGTAAATAGGAAATCAAGGACTCACATCTCTTGAATTTTTTTAAGGTGCTCTCAAGGTTAACATATACTCTGTGGCAATGAAGAGGCGGATAAATAAAGGCTATATGGTGTCATATAATCTGTAATTTTTCCTGTTAACTGTGACTATTTTTTAAATAAAATTTTCTAGATGACAAATTTAATTTCCCCTTTGGTTTTGTTTATACTTTGGAGTTTCTGGTGTCAGGGAACTGAACACAAAGCTGAGTGCTCCAGGTCTCTCTACTTTTCTTTTGACTCACTGAAATTTACAGCTGAGAACTTCCCATAAGATCTTTTATTTCAAAAGAATTATGTATATAATGTGTACTATGATATAATTATATATAATTGGTCACATAATTGAAGGTATATGAACTATATATTTTTTAATTACACTATTACATGTTATATAGAATTATGTTGTTAATTATATAGTTTATTTTATATATAAATATACATGTACACATATATATACACACACACACACATACATATATATATATATATATATATCCACTAAAAAAAAAGTCTCAACTTGTTAAGGAAAAGAAAAAGGAACTAACTTGAATCCCATTCACGAAGTTACTGAAACGCCTACTGGAACAATGAGAAAGACAGCAAATTCCCGTCTTCACTCAGCTGGGTGTGTTTAAAAGAACCACAGGAAATGAACCAGCTTCCAACCTGTTAGCCACTTTCAAAGGGCAAATGGCTGCAAGCCCTTGAGGACCAAGGGATCCATTTAAGATAGCACAGCAAAGCTGAAAACTGGCCCTGGTCCAACAGTTTCAGCCTTGAATTAATTGGGGTGGGGTGTGTGTTTGTGTGTGTGTGTGTGTGTGTGTGTGTATAAAACAGTATACACACACACACACACACACACACACACACAGCCAATAAATGTTACATGAACTCTGCGTGCATTCTGTTCTAAATTTAAACAGGAAATAAAGTTAGGTCATGACTGTCTTTTGGTCAGGGCAAGGATGACAATCACAATAACTTTGCAAAACATAGTCAAAGAAGGAAACAGGAGGAAGATGTGATAGGGGTTTCACTGTCTACCAAAGCAGTACAGAAAATAGTTTATAATAAACATCCTAGACCCACAGAAAGGCTGTGAATGCCAGAGTGAATTTTTCCATCCTCTAGCTCCGCCTTTATTGTGATGGTCTAGAATGTAATTAGGACTTTTTTAAAACAGGTATTGGAGAGACAGTGAACAGGGCCATTTGTGAGCACTTGCTTCTGTTCCAGGGGAAAAACAGCCCAGTCAGTCACTGAGAGTTTGACTCCTTAAAGAGCTTTACCATTCCTTCACAGTTGTTTGTTCTGAGACTACAGATAGACCAAGGAAAATCTGAAAACCTCCAGAAGCATTTCTTTCACAATGAGCCACTACACTGAAGCATATGGTATTTGACAGCCTTTTGTGAGTAGTACAGTCCGTGGATTTTTTTTTTTTCTCCAGCAGTGATATCCTTTCACCTCATTATAAAATATAACCTGTCATAGCTAAATTGAGGAGTTTTTCAACAGGGCTGGAAAAACTCATCTTTAATTACTGTATAGGAGAATGCTTCTGAATTATCAACTGTGTAGAAAAAGGCTGAAAGACAATCTGACCACGGCAAGAAACAGACATTCCTTGATAGAGAATCCATGTTGTTGGGTTTTCAGTTTCTTGGGTGATGGCGCTTTGATAGTGATGGCTTTGAAATTCATATATGAGGAAGAAAAAGAAGCACTTTCATTAGTCAAGTAGCATTGTGTGTACACTTAACTGTCTATGCACAAATTGGTTTAGGGATTTTATTGGGTTGGTAGTCTTAGATTGTAAATATCTAGATGTGAACTCCAGGACAATTTCTAATGGAAGTTTTCTTTATATCAGCTTAATGTGTTGGTTACTATCCCAAGTTTTGACAGACATGCTTCCAAACTCAAGCTCTGCTACTAACTAGCTGATCATCTTGGCAATGACTAACTCTCTAAACTTCAGTTATCTTATTCGCAAAAAGGAGAGTGCATCATACCTACCTTATATGACTGTTGAGAATACTAAATGAGATAATGAATGTGAAGGGTTTATCAAAGATTACTGTGTTATAACCACACAATAAACAGTAGCTATCATTACTGGAAACATTTTGCACTGAATTTTTGATAGTTTGGGCAGAGAATGAAAATTATATTTTTAAAGGTACACTAAGAATTAAAAGAAGTGTCCCTTTCCTACAGGTGGGCATAGGAAAAAATTCCTCAGATGTCTGTGTCCCAGTTGCAGAAATAGGATAGGAGACAAACTGATAGACTCTTGGACATTGGACACACCAAGTCCTATTTTAATTAATGTCCTCTCAAAGCCACTATTTTAATCCTGCAGATTAGTCAGCTACTCAAGATATTTCTCAAAAAAAATGTTTTCAATGGACAAATGACTGGGAAATACTAAACATAACATCTCAGTCTTGGAAATCCACAATGCGCACTGGTTTATTACATGTTTCAAGGACTCCTGCAATAAAGAAACCATGTTTACTTTGGCTGATTCAGGTTCCCCAAGCCTACTTGATAATACAACTTTTTTTTCACCCAATGGTTATTGCTTCACTAATAACTCATTCACATTACATGCCAGCCACAGTGTCAAGCATTTTACATATATTAACTCATTAAATCTTAATGACAATACTATGAGATTGGTACACTTATTATTTTTGTTACTTGCCCAAGATTGCACAGTCACTAAGTGATAGCAGGATTCAAATCCTAGTACTCTGACAAGAGCCACATTCTCAATCAGCATTTTATATTTCTTCTTTTGAGATGTATTATATGTATCAGTTATTTGTTAATCAGTTCTTGCATTACTATTATATAAAGAAATATCTGCAGCCAGGTAGTTTATTAAGAAAGAGGTTTACACCACATGTTCTTACTCACAGGCAGGTGTTGAACAATGAGAACACATGGACACAGGGAGGGGAGCATCACACACTGGGGTCTGTCGGGGGAGATAGAAGAGGGACAGTGTGGGGTGGGGAGTTGGGGAGAGATAGCATGGGGAGAAATGCCAGATACAGGTGATGGGGAGGAAGGCAGCAAATCACACTGCATGTGTGTACCTATGCAACAATCTTGCATGTTCTTCACATGTACCCCAAAACCTAAAATGCAATAAAAAATAAAAAATAATTTTAAAAAAGAAAGAAAAAGGTTTCATTGGCTCACGACTCTACAGGCAGTACAAGAAGCATGATGCAGAGATCTGCCTCCTGAGGGGAGGGCCTCAGGAAGCTTACAATCATGGCAGAAGGTGAAGGGGTGAGCTGGTTCATCACACAGCAAGAGCAGGAGCGAGGGAGAGAGGGACAGAAGCCACACACTATTAAACAACCAGACATGATGTAAACTCAGAGTGAGAACTTACTCATCACCAAGGGGATGGTGCTAAGCCATTCATGAGGGATTCATCTGCAAGTTCCAAACAATTTTTACTAAGCCCCACCTCCAACACTGGGGGTTACATTTCAACATGAGCTTTGGAGGACAAATATCCAAAGCATATCAAGTTAGGATGTTTTAGCTGCAAATAACAGAATCTCAGTCAAAACTGAGTTAAAGAATAAAGGGAGTTGGTCAGACGTGATGGCTCATGCCTATAATCCCAGAACTTTGGTGAGTCAAGGTGAGCAGATCACTTGTGTCCAGGAATTCGAGATCAACCTCGCCAACATGGTGAAACTCCACCTCTACTATAAATACAAAAATTAGCCAGGTGTGGTGGCACACACCTATAATCCCTGCTACTCAGGAGGCTGAGGCAGGAGAATCAATTGCTTGAACCCAGGAGGCAGAGGCTGTGGTGAGCTGAGATCACAGTACTGTACTGTAGCCTGGGCAACAGACAGAGTGAGACTCAGTCTTAAAAAAAAGAACAAAGAACAAAGGGAGTTTATGGTCACACTTAATTTAAAAAAAAAAAAATAGTGAGTTTCAAGCACCAGGTGTGTATGTAGTTCTATTCTCTGAAATTCACTCATTCATTTCTGACCTCCTCCTCCTCTCAACTTCATTCTTAGGCTGGCTCCATTATATAAGAGTAGTCTCTCCCAGGTAGTACCTGCATATCTCCAAAGAGAAGAAAAGACTTCTTTTCCTCAAACATTAAATAAAAGTGTTAGCCTCTTCTGATTAAGTTGTATGCCCACCTTGGATCATTCACTATGGCCATAGAAATGTGATTTGCTGACTGTCTTCGGCTTGTTCACACCTAAACAAATTATGGTAGAGTGTATGGGTTTAGGTCAGTCCTGGCCCTTTTGTGAAGCTGAGATTACAGCCAATTTCAGGTAAGCTGTATTACAGGAAAATTGGGGTTTTCCAGGAAAGAGAAATGGAGAAATGGAGTCCTATGGATTATGCTTTAAATAAAAGAATTCCCATTCAAGTCTGAGGTAAGTAAGTGTTCTTGAAACATACTTTCAAAAACACTACTGTATATTTTTCTTTTTTCTTTGGTTTTATTTATTTATTTATTTATTTATTTTTGAGACAGGGCCTCGCTCTGTCACCAGGCTGGAGTGCAGTGGTGCGATCTCGGCTCACTGCAACCTCTGCCTCTGGGGTTCAAGCAATTCTCCTGCCTTAGCCCCCTGAGTAGCTGGGACTACAGACACGTGCTACCACACCCAGCTAATTTTTTATATTTTAGTAGAGACAGGGTTTCACTCTGTTGGCCAGGATGGTCTCCATCTCTTGACCTCATGATCTGCCTGCCTCAGCCTCCCAAAGTGCTGTGATTACAGGCGAGAGCCACCGCGCCTGGCCTGTACATTTTTCTTAATCCTGCACCCTCTAGTGTCTTATAACAAAATGGAGAAAGGGTATTAGGGAAAGTGAAGTCAATGGAGACAATACATCTATGCCTTGACTTTTCCCTGACAATTAGACCTCTTCTTTCATCCATCCTAATGGTACCTACAACAGAAATAGACCATAAAACTACCTTGACAATTTTCGACTGGAAAAGAGAAGTATCTCTGCAATCTGTTAATGATTTTAATGAAAAATACCTAAGTTCTTCTCTGTATTATAAACAACCCAAAAGATGTGGAACCACAGAGTAAAAGTAAAATCATCATTCTTCTTGCTCACTCTTTCTATTCTTCTTCTCAGAGGCCATCAATTTGGTGTACATATTCCTGAACTCCCCAAACACATACACATACACACATGAAAAATATACCTTTTTTAACATAAATGGGAATGTCTTTTTTCACTTAAATATACATCTAAAGAACTTCCCATTAGTACAAACAAAACTTCTTAATTCTTTTTAACTGCTGCATAGAATATCACAGTATGCATGCACTGTCACGTAAGATTTTCCAGTGGTGATTGACACACATGTAAGAGTTTCTAACATTTTTTACGATCTAAAAAAGAAAGGCTCAAATTTCTGCTCCATCCTTGTACTTGCCACATTGTGTACATGTGAAAGTTTTTCTCTAAGGCTCTAATCCACCAGTGAAATTGCTTGGTTAAAGGGGTTTGAACACTTTAAATTTTGAAAGAATTTACCAAATTGCCCTCCAAAAGACTGCTCCAATTTACACTCCCACCAACAGCGTGTGAGAATACCTGTTTCTCCACTGGGTATTAGCAATCTTTTCGCATTCAATTTCAAAGAGTAATCAACAGGACTCCAGTTAACTATGTGATGAAAGTGGCTCCCTCAGAGCTTTAAGAATGTATCATTAGACACGAAAGAAAACAATTATTTGGTGTGACCTCACTCTGTGATTGGTATAATAATAATAATAATAATAATAAAGCCCTCTTGATTGAACAGCTACTTATCTGAGCCTTTAAAGACATTAACTACCTGCCTTACAGTTTTTTTAAGAGGTCAATAAAGGTTATTTATCCCCATTTTGCAGGTGCAAATTTTAAAGCATAAAAAAGTAAGTAAAAATTTCTATCAGGCTGTGTACAAGAATGGAAAATGAGAATACAGTTCTTTTGAGTTCCTACTTCTTCATTTTCTGGTGATAAGGCAGCCTTCAAAGCCAGAAACAAAGTCCTGACATACAACCTTTACAGCCAGTGAAAATACAGCTACCTGCCTTAGAAACAAATTTATTCTTTAACTCTCACTTAAAGCTGAGTGGTAATTTAGAAATATAACAGAATGCAAGCCAAAGAAACTTCAGGTTCAGTTTTCAGACATGTGGTGGCCTCTGCTTCCTCTGGTAAAGGTTACTAGTGTTTTTTTCATTGGCTGACCCTGATGATGTGGAGGGAAATGGACAGAAAATAAGGCGCAATCTGACGAATTCGATATTACCTTCTCTCTACATTCCTAGATAGTCAGGGGAAAATTCAAGGACTTATGAACTTAAGATTTCTATACAGTAGGTGACAGAAACATTGGCAACTTACTTGGGGCACTTTGTCATCATCGCTTCGAGCTCAGCCCCAGATATATGTCCCAGAGGGAAGCCATGTGGGCTTTAATGCACATCTTGTTTCTTTGCAGAGAAGTCACGACTTACCCAAACATACTTGTTCACAGACAATCTAAATGAAATCTCCAGATTGATGACAACTGGCCTAAGGAAGGCAAAAACACCCCTTCCCATGTGGGAGCAAGCTACCTGCACATCTTGAAATGAATACTTTTCTTCTGAGTATTTGGTTGTTTTGTAGATTTCAATCTCAGGTCAACAGATTGTAATGGCATCAGTACAAATATAAAGCAGTCACAAGGATTGTAACAAAGTGGCTTTACAGACCAGAAATGAATTTTTTTTAAAGTAATAATGCTTAGCTAGAGTAAGAATAAATGTCAGTAAACTTATTCTTCTGCAAAGAGTTTTCTTTTCTCTGTTCGCTGCTTCAACCTTGACTTGGAGGCACAATCCTTTTCTACATCTACCCAGGCTCCATCAAAATCCAGTATTCACTGTCTAAAGCTTTGACACATTTGTCACAACAGCTAGGGTTGAGGACAGGAGTTGAAACAATTTCACAAGGCTTGTTATGACTCACATGGCCCCTATGTAGTCCTCTTAACTTCCTTTGTTCCCATCCTTCCAATAAAACATGAGCACCAGCCGTTTCCCCTTGCACAGTGTGGGGTAGAAAGGCTGAAGCCTTTGAGCTCCTGTTCCAGTCTACAGATCATTAGTGCAGATGATATTATTCAGTACAGCAAACCTTTCATGCCAACTTCTAAATGAGGGAGAAAACTGAAGTGATGACAATGATCTCTCAGTACCCCTTTTAATAAAGATACTTTGTGTTAATAAAAATGTTGCTTTTAATAAAATTTAAAGAAAATCTTAAGGCCTTAGGACCATGTGGAGAGGGGGTTGGGAGAATAGGTAAGAAGAGAAAGGACAGTGACCGGAAAAAATGAAGTAGAGAAGAAATAAGGACAATAAAGGATACATATTTGCTGTCCTGGGTGTATTATCCTGCTGCTCAATCTCCCCCTAGGATCTGTAGATCTGTGATTCTTTAGAAGTCATCAGACAACTCCAACTGTTTTCTAAAGTTTAAATATCACAGATTGATAGGCCCTGAGTTAGGATGGATACATCTGTGGTTGTATCTCTGGGAGACAAGCATAATTACAACTTGTATTTTCAGAAGGTGTTTCTCTCAAAGCTGAAGACACTTCATGCATTTGATCTAATTATACTTCCACAACATCGATGGCTTCTGGGAAGAAAGTAGGTGTTGGGACAGTGAGTGTTATGGAGGGATGTAAATACCATTATCATTATTTTTTTGCCTAATAAAAATAAAACATGGAGTGTTTCGAAAAGTGCCCTAAGGCAAGGTTTTTAAGCTTCTTAGCTTCACTACTCTTTTATTCAAATAAGAACTGATGCTAAACACTAACATAAAAAACAGAAACAAACCCCTCTCTGAAAAAAAATAAAATCAATGCTCAACTGCCTTTGATGAAACTAGGGATCCTGCCTGTCTCTACTTTGCCCTATCCTTTAAAACTCATAAAAATAAGTATTAGAAATAATTACCTTTCCAGATGTGAGGCCATAAACTACCAATGTACAATATGAATCAGTCTCCCATATTCTAATCCAATCAAGCAATATAACTTCCCAGGAACGACAAAGAACCAGCACCTGTTGCTATAAGTGAGGGATATAAACTTCATCTTCACAAACCATTATCATGTACAACTTAGCTATCTTTTTAACATCTTCTACTGTGGAAATAACACTTATTGAGAAGCATTTTCGTAACTCCCTGATAGCATTACATTTGCCACAAATGATGACTCTGGTTACCCTGGGCATTCTGAGAACACAGACTGAACTTAGTGACATGACATTTTATTACTGTCTGATACTATCATTATTATCAATTCTAAGAAGGCCACGTTTTCCCACAGTTTCTGTAAACCTCATTTTTGGACTTCGAAATTTGACAAAGGAGAGCCCCACCATACATCTATCCATCTCAGGATGCTAATGTAGTGTTGCTAGTAGTAGCAAGTACATGTGTTCATTGAAGGAAATATGAACTAAAAATACGGCCCTATGGATCTGTTATGACTAAGAAGTAATGTCTTTCTATGGCAGCTAAGTGACGTGACAGTCTGGAGCAGATTCCAAGCAACCCACATCCTCTCTTAGTGCCAGAGGAAGGTTTGTGGCCTAGAATGGAAGTGATATGATAAAAGTGTGTGAAATTCTGTTGGAAAACAACTCAAGTGTCCTCACGTATTTTTTCTAACCTATGTGATGGAATTTTTAACTGTAACTTGCAGGTCCTCTCTGCCCAACATAACCACCAAATAGGCACTTTAAGAAAAATACGATGAAAAATGAAAGGCAAAGTTGGCTTCCGTTCTTGTCTTCTGCTGTTTCTATCAATGCAAATTAAATTTTTAAAATTCGTTTTCTATTATAAGGCTTCATTTTTCTATGATTTTTGGTAAGAAACTCAAAATGCCTTGTAGCCCATGAGTCATAGTCTGTCTTAGACTGGAATGTCACCGCATGTCTGAGTGTGTTACTATTAGACCAAAAGCAAAGGCAGAAGAAGAGATTCTAAAGGGAGAAAAGTGAGAAGTCAAGTTGGAAAATATAATAAAAAGAAGTGATTGACAATATAATAAAAGGAAGTGATTGGGAAGAAAAGGATAGGAAGAATGAGAAAGAGATGAGTGTGTAAGGATTAAGTGCCCCGTAATATCACCTGCGATTATGGACCATCTGTGATTATGGATCATAATCACAGATGGTCCATAAAAGCTGAACACTACTATTTATCTACCTGTCCACATGATGAAAATCAGGGACGTTACGTTATTTCTACACATCATAATCATTGTAACACAAAAATATTTTACAAACTGAAAAAAACAGACTTTAGCAGTTTTATAGTATATAGCTATTATTGATTATAGACACCTGATTAATGTCCAACTAATTTTTTATTCATGCTGTTTCTGCTCCTCAAACCTACAATGAGAAATTAATAGAACTAGGGTCAGAATCTACTCATTTGTCATTTTTTTTTCTCTAAATCTTGAAATCCTTGCACTCCCAACATTTAATCAGTGGTCTGTACCTAGAGTGGAGTAGGCAACCTTGAGGTAGTGGAGACACTGCTTGGCAATGACCAACAATATGTACCCACATATTCTTATACACCTGTGGCTCTCAAACTTTCTAAGACAGAAGATTTGATTAGGTCAGTCTTTCACCACCCACAGTGGTAGGCAGGTTATTGCCTTGCTTGTTTCTAGTCCATAAATCTTTGCACGTGGCATTAATCTATGGTCAAATAGTTGTGACAAGCCCCACCCCCCCAGGATAATCTGACTTAATGCATATGAAATAAGCCATAGCAGTGATAAGAAGAAAGAAGGATTGGGGGCCACTTTCCTCAAAAATCTTGGCAGTTATTTTAAATTTCAAGTGCTCTTCTCTAGAATAAGACCATTAACTTAATCAAAGAACTAGCAAAACATCTGCTCCATAGGTCTTATGTAGCTCGAATGATACTGGATTTGAAATGGAATTATGAAACTCCATATGTCTCTGGCCATGGAAGTTATTTAATAGCGTTAAACAGGAAGTAGCAGACAGTCTTTATCTTTAGAATGGGAAATTCCTTTTCAGCACAGATTTATTCAGTATGTTGGTTTTCCAATCAAAAGCTAGAACAGGTCACTGCAGGTCAACAAAGAAAGACATCACACATAGAGCACTGAGTATCAGATCACAGACAGAGAACAGAGTTCAAGAAACTCACAAATATAGATCAAAGTAATCTTCAGGACAATAATAAATTGAGGGGTGGAATTTTGGAATATATTATTCAGAAGCAAAACTTTAGAAATGCAGTCAGTTTAGACTTTATAGGTAATAAAGTCTGGACTTTGGTCATTTTCCAACCAAAATAATGAAAAACATCTTAATTAGTATTAAAATCCATGATTCGAGGCAATGTCCATTTTTGCAAAACAACGTAGGAAAAAATAAAATGATACAGAGAGAATGATCTCAGGACAATTAAAACAAAAATAAATATCAGAATGGAGACATTTTATTTATGCCTAGTCAGTTAAGCATTTTACTGATTCTTAAAGACACAGAATTAGTTGTCGATAGAGAGCTACTATGTAGAGCATTTACGATGTATATATCTGCATTCATGATTAAGTTAGTATTATGCTAAATGTAATGAAGTTTCCATTTCATAATGTAGGTTTTATCCTTCTCAAACATTTATTTTTATAATAAAACTTCAAGATAAGAACCTTCCTTGGTCTGGCCTTTCCTTCTCAAATATAACATTCTTTCTCATAAGTCCCTACCCAAATGCCAGGGTTCTGATCTTTAATTATCTTCTCTTTTAACATACATAAATTTCCTATGGGTTATTTCATAGCTCCCACATTTGTTTCATAGTGTAGTAGACACAGAAATACAATGCCCAGAACCCCCTTGATGGTAGGATGTGCTACCCAGCTACGGCAAGTGGAGCCAGCTGGCTCACGCCTGTAATCTCAGCACTTTGGGAGGCCAAGGTGGGTGGATCATGAGGTCAGGAGTTTGAGACCAGCCTGGCCAACATAATGAAACCCCGTCTCTACCAAAAAAACAAAAAAAAATTAGCTGGGCATGGTGGCGCATGCCTGTAGTCCCAGCTACTCTGGAGGCTGACACAGGAGAGTCCCTTGAACCTGGGAGGCAGAGGTTTTGGTGAGCCAAGATGGCACCACTGCACTCCAGCCTGGGCAAAAGAGCGAGACTCTGCAAAGAAAGGAAGAAAAGAAAGAAAAGGAAGGAAGGAAGGAAGGAAGGAAGGAAGGAAGGAAGGAAGGAAAGGGAAAGGGAAGAAAAAGTAAGTGGAGCCAGCCAAGAGCCTTCAGAATGTACCTCAGTTACAGAGAGCCACTTTACCGAAGGTCATGCCTGTCCCAGGAGAACCCATCTCTGGTGACTGAGTGAGGTAAAGTATAAAGATGTAGGCTACACTTTTTTAAAAATGAGAAAAATAACTCAATCCAAAATAACATAGGAAAGAAAATTATATAAATAAGATGGTAAAAGTTAATCCATATCAATAACCACAATAAATATAAGTATGCTATGTTCTTTAGCTAAAAAAATAAGATATTCAGATTATGGTTTAAAAACTTATCAAACTTATGATTGAAACATGAAGACATAGAAATATTGAAAGGTAGACAATAGAAAAACAGTAGTTGTGCAGCTTTATTATTGTAACATAAAATAAAATAAATCTGAAGGTAATAGCTTTACTAGCAATAAAGAGCGTTATTATATAATAGCATAATGGTCCCTTTGCCAAGAAGATGCTAAAGTTTTAAACATTTATGCATCTAATGACTTAGCTTTGAAATATTTTTAAATAAGAGCAGAAATTTACAAAAGAAAAAGTAAAGATACAGTAGAGATTTAAAAATACAAACACTGGCTTTTTGAAAAACAAACTTGACAAATTATTTTGCTAAAATAATTAGCAAAAGAAATTATTTTAAAAAGACCAAAAATAATCAATATGAATGCATAGATTCAACAGACATAAAATAATAGAAAACTATAAACTAGTTTATAACATTTAATTTGAAAAATTAAACAACATGAACATGTGGCTACAAAAATATACTTCAAAAAACTGACTCTAGAAGAAATAGAAACTGTCAATGACATAAGCAACTAAAGAAACTGAAACCTTTTCTCATAATAAAACACTAGGCTTAGATTATTTTATATAAATTCTCTACAAAATACTGAGAAAACAAACAATTTTAATCTTAGACCAACTCTTTCATAAAAGAGAAAAAGGATACATTTTCTAAATTATTTTATTTGCTCAGTGTATCTCTGATATCAAATCAGGTAAAGTTAATATGAAAAGTGTAAAAAGAAAATTATAGGCCAATTCACTTATGAAATGAATGCAAAAGTAACTAAACAAATGGCAGGTATGAAATACATAATAAATATATAAAGAGATTTTTCATAGGTAATTGGGAGTCTGAAAACCAAAAAGTCCCAAAATCTATAATCAAGAAGCTAGAGACCCAAGAAAGTCAACAATGTAGGTATAGTCCAACTCAAAGTGTCAGAGAAACACGAAAACCAATGATGCAAGCCCAAAATCTGGCAGGCTCGAGACTCAAAAAGAGACAACTTCTTAGTTTGTGTCTAAAGGCAAAGATCAACTCCAGCACTCGGGCAGATTGAGTTCACTCTTAATCAGCCTTCATGGTCTTTTCAGTTTCTAAATTGGTTAGATGAGGCCCACCCAATTTAGTGAGGGCACTCTTATTCACTCAGCCCACCAATTCAATTGTCAATATAATCTAGAAACACCCTCACAGACACACCAAGAAAAATATTTGGCCAAAGATCTGGGCACGCTTTGGCCCAATCAAGTTGACACACAAGATTAGCCATCATAGGCTACGTGTGGTGGCTCACACCTATAATCCCAGCATTTTAGGAGGCTGAGTCAGGCTGATCACCTGAGGTCAGGAATTTGAGGTCAGCCTGGCCAACATGGTGAAACCCCATCTCTACTAAAAATACAAAACAAAAAAACAATTAGTGGGGTGTGGTGGTGAACGCCTGTAATTCCAGCCACTTGAGAGGCTGAGGCAGAATGCCTGTAATCCCAGCTACTTGGGAGACTGAACCTAGGAGACAGACATTGCAGTGAACCGAGATTGTACCACTGCACTTAAGCCTGGGCAACAGAAGAGACTCTGTCTCAAAAAAAAAATATATATATATATATATATATATATATATATATATATATATATATATATCACAATAAGAAAATGTATAAATGTTGTATATTTATACAATGGAATTCCTTATAGCAGTGAAAATTAGTGAACTCCAGTTATGTACATATACTGGAAAATCTTACAGAAACCCTAAGTTGAAAAAAAAGCCTGCAGAAGATACATACTGCTTGGTACTATTTATATAGAGTTCGAATCATTACTAAACAATGTGATGTTTAAGGATATTTACATGCAGCATAAAGCAACAAAGAAAAATAAGTGCTACTCAAAAAAAATGCAAGACATTGATTATCTTGAAGGAGAGAAAAAAGTTAGGAAACTATCCTGAGAAGCATATAAGGACCTTCAAAAGTGCTCATTATATTCCATTTCTTAGAATGGGTGTAAGTGTACACATATTATTCTTTATACATTGCATAAAAATTATACATATACACATATATACATATATATTCAGCCTATTCTCATTATACTCAGTAGTTATATTCTATAAACCTACTGCTAACACTGAATTAGCAAATACTGAACCATTAATCCTAAGGGATAGTTACATTCCTGCAAGCTTCTAGTCACGTTTTTATCAACAAATCAATACATTACCTTGTTTTATGTGTGTTTATGTATAAAGACACCATTTTATTTTTATTATTTTTTTGAGACATAGTCTCAAGGCCGGAGTGCAGTAGCGTGATCTTGGCTCATTGCAACCTCCGTCTCCCGGATATACTGTTAATTCATTAGCAATGAACTCACAGCCAACAGCACTATAATTCATGCCTGCACAGACCTTGCCCAAAATGTGTATTTTCTCTATAAGAGATATAACAGCGTTCTTGTGCTTAGGAATACTAGACAGCACTTCAGCACTATGCTTAGGGACCATTTTAAACAGGGAAATCACCAACAAAAAGCACAAAAATACAAAAAAAAAAAAATGGCACTAAATAGATCTCCAAAAGGACATATTTACATTATGAATCTGAAGCAGGAAGGCAGAGTATCACCTTCTTCAAGCTCAGCTAGGAATGCACACGTCAGGTGACTCAAATTTTTTACCGCTCTTTATGTGTCTGCAAATGGCCAAGGAAGCACCATAAACATTGACTTTGAGGTTTCAATAAATTTTAGTGAGTAGGCAAATTTGCAAATATTGAATCTATGAATAACAAAAATTGACTGTGTATACACATTTTTACATGTAGCAGCAAATAATCATTTTATAAATGGGAAGAAAAAACATTCCTTATGACTCTGTAGCTCAATGGTGTGATTGGGTTGAATGCATATGCTCATACCATAAAAAGGCTTCAATCCTCCCTCCACTATACCTCCTCCACAATGATCTCACACAGTGATTTCTACAAGTAAGCAGGGTATTGCCTCCCAAGGTTCCTTGTGCACGCTAGTCATCCTGCTGTGCCAGTCCCATCTCTCAGAGGTTGCTTTAATCTTACTGGTCCACACGTGCTGCCAAAACTTCCACGGAGGCTTCACTACCCAGTGCTCATTGGCATTAGAAAGCCACAACATGGCTTATGTGCAGTTTCTACGCTCACCTAAAAGGATCTCATCCTCCAGGAGCTGAGGGGCACCACTCATACAAAAAGGTAGGGGCCTTTTCTACAACGCCACTTCAAAGTTAGTTGCCTAGGTTCCCAAATTTTCCTGGAGGCCAGTCTTATAAAATCTCTAGTAAATGGGAATTTCAGCTACGACCTTTAACACTTTTCATTGGGCTTGAAATCAATCCAAATAAATCAGTGGAAGTTTAGCTTCTTCTTTCTCATCTCCAGGCCACTGTCTCCACCAAATTTCTCTCTCCTCATCTCTAATATGTATAAAGAGAGATGACAAATATTGGGAGAAAAGACATGGGCTATTATCTACACTTGGTAATTGACAGTCTTGTTAGTTTATTGTAGGAAATCTCAGCTTTATAACCTACTGAAAAATTTTGTGGGTGGATTTTCCTTCAAACTCTGAATTAAAAACCTCTTTTGCTCACAATGTTGAAATAAATTGGAAATAAATTGGTCATATGTTTCCCATTTTCCTTTCCCATAGCTGAGTCAATATAAAAGTTCTATTAACTCGAAATGGAGAAAGAGAAAACACATTTTCTTGAAATATGGAAACTCCAATGATTGCCCAATGAACAGATATCATCAAAGATCTCCATTTTTTTTAGCTGAAATTTAGAATACGTATTTGAAGATCAGCTTTAACTCTTAACAACAACAACAAAAACAGTCTAGTAATATATCCAAGGTAACATGGGTTCTTAAGCTACTAAATACTTACCTTAAATATAATTAGAGCTTTTCATGAGTGTCACTTTGTGTCTCCTTTCAAAACTTTAAGAACTAAATAATTGTAACTGATTATCTCTTCTGAAAGCAGCTATTGTACCCCATGAAATATGTATCTTTCTTCTACCTCAGAGTCATTTGCATTAACAGTATTTTATTGAGTGTATGGAAATCAGATAATCTCCTATCATGATAAATTTTAACTACTCTCTGGCCGAGCACAACGGCTTACGCCTGTAATCCCAGCACTTTGGGAGGCCGAGGCAGGTGGATCATGAGGTCAAGAGATTGAGACCATCCTGGCCAACATGGTGAAACCACGTCTCTACTAAAAAGTACAAAAATTAGCTGGGCATGGTGGCGTGCGCCTGTAGTCCCAGCTACTCAGGAGGCTGAGGCAGAAGAATTGCTTGAACCCAGGAGGCAGAGATTGCAGTGAGCTGAGATTGCGCCACTGTACTTCAGCCTGGTGCCCGGCGACACAACAAGGCTCTGTCTTAAAAAAAAAAAAAAAAAAAAAAAAAAAAAAAAAAAAAAAAAAAAAAAACATTTAAACTACTCTCAAAGTTCTTGTACTTACTATAACTTGTTTAGAAAGTATTTAAGGTTACACCTAGAATTTGAATTTCAAGTTTTCTTCTAAGCTTTTTCTGCATTAAATCCAGATACTCAATCTTCTCCCAGTGATTGAAGGACAATCATTTAAATTTGATAGCAGGAAAAGCTCTATCATTTAGAGTTCTGATTACCAAGGATTTTTTTTTAGTGTAAAATACAATAATTTCTGTGATTTACAATAATCTCTTGGCTTTCATTCTTTCATGTCCATTAAAATTCCACATTTTCTTTATCTCTCAGTCCCTCTGACATTTCCAAACTGTGAGGTCCTAAATGTCTTACAAATACAACATTTAAACAGCATGGATAATTAGCTAAAATTGTGTTCCAAAGAAAAGCAAATCAAACACTATTGTTTTTCCCTTATTGACAGAAAATAATTTATTTCCTTGAATTAATACACATCTTGTCTTTCATACTATAGTTGATGGCAGGCCTCCAAAAAAGAGGTTTCAAAATTTTAAGCCAAAGATCCCTGGAAACCCCAATAAAGTAAGAATTTTAATTTAATATCCAATGGTAATACATGTGCATTCTCAGTCCTTTGGTAATAACAGTGAGATGTCATTATCCTAGGCAGCATAGACTATGAAACTTAGATAAATTTAACCTTATAAATGTAATTTCATGCTTTTAATATACTTTATTTCACTGATGGATATTTTCCTTCAAAATATGCGCTCTAATTTCTCTGCCTATCTTCTTTATAATGCCATGACTCCTTTAGTAAGTGCCAGATTGCTCTTTAGAGTCTCTAGTCTAGCCTACTTCTGGCTGTTCCTAGGAGTATAACTTAAGGCTGCATGTGCTTATGGCTAAAGCTGAAGTGTACTCAGAGTTTTAATCGTGGCTCTGTAATTATTCTTAATTTAATCCTAATGTCCACTGGTATTTATTTGTCATCCTGGTTAATGTGCATAATTTTAAAGAATTCTTTAAATCTGTTTTAGAATATGAACAAGCACATATATACATCATCCTATTTATGACTCTGATAAACTAAGCGTGACTTTCCTTTGGTTACAATGGAGACATTAATATTTATTCATCAGCTATTTAGCCAACTAATCATTGCCTATTCTATGCTAGACATGGTGATAAAAATGAAGACCCAGCCGGGTGCGGTGGCTCATGCCTATAATCCCAGCACTTTGGGAGGCTGAGGTGGGCAGATCACAAGGTCAAGAGATCAAGATCAACCTGGTCAACATGGTGAATCCCCGTCTCTACTAAAAATATAAAAATTAGCTGGGTGTGGTGGCACGCGCCCATAGTCCCAGCTACTCCGGAAGCTAAGGCAGGGGAATTGCTTAAACAGGAGGCAGAGGTTGGAGTGAGCTGCGATCACGCCACTGCACTCCAGCCTGGTGATAGAGTAAGATTCTGTCTGAAAAAAAAATAATAATAATCAAGACCCTTACTTCTATCAATGACACAGCACAGCACAGAAAAATAAAACAGACCTCTAAACAAATATACCTAACAAAAAATTAGAGTTGCTATAATTAAAATGTTCATTGACATAGATGCGCACAAAAAAATCTGAGTGGCCAATTCCCCTGGGGAGTGTCAAGGTGAAGAAAGGCAATTCAGATTAGAAGTATTTCTGGAAAAGTTGTGTGGAAGAGGTTGTGACCCTGAAGGGTTCTGGGAACTGCAATCTCTTAAGACTGGAACTTACAGGGCAAAGGGTTTTTTGGAAAGAAAAGGTCTGGAGAGAGTTGAGATCATGACAGACCTGGTCTGGTACAATGATAGTTTGAACTTTATCCTATAGTTAAAAGGGAGCCAATAAGCAAAGGAGTAACATGACCAAGTAGTTTGGTATAAACAGCTTTCAGTAACCATAGAAACTAGACAAAAGCAGAAAGAGCAGCTTGAAACTACCCCAGTAGTTCAGACAAGGGACTTGGCCCTTTCAGCTTGGGGATGTGGTGGGAATAAAGAGATTACTATTAACCAAGTGTTCCTATGCCCTCTGAAAGTAGAAGGCAGAGCCAGATTAAAAAATAATAATAATTTTGTCATATAAACAAAGAACCATTTTAGACCACTTGATGCATTTTCTAAGTTTGAACACAGCAATGAAACCTGAGGCCTTGATTGCACCACCTATGGCCAGACCAGTGCCTAATGTGAGGTCACCATATGATACGATAAGACAATGCTAGAATTTATTAATTACTCTCCTCTACAAAAACTGAAAGTATTAATTTTGCATGTGATAAAAATGAGCTCTTTGAAAAGGTATGAATATTAACTACTAAGTGACATGAACAATAGGTGTTCATCCAAGCATTTTGTGTGTATGTGCCTAGGCCACTAGAATATCTGTTGCTTGCATTCTTGGGCGTTTGGAAGGATAAAGTCATCAGTGTAATGGAGCAACTTCCCTGAAGAAGGGCATATGGAACTTGCTAATTCTCAGAACCACAATGACAAAAATCATAGTTGTAGTTGGTATTCTCTTGTCCCTTTCATTCCTCAATCTCAATATATTAAACCACCAGATGAAGGAGTTGGGTAAGTAATCCTTTTGGCCTAAAACATAAGAAGGAAAAGCCAAAAAGTATTTTTGGTGATCGGGAATTGATCTCGGACAAACCTGATCTAGAATCAGCTCAAAAAATAGCAAGAATTAGAAGAGAGTAGGTTTGTTCTCAGTGATATTGATTCACCCCAAACGTTACACTAATTTCTACATGGTTTATTTTGGCCCAGTTGCCCTGGGGCTGTGTTTCCATTACTTGTGATAAACCTATAGATATGCCAATGCAAATTTATTAACTCACAAAGTATTCTACAGAGTATAAAAATGCAAAACAGAGTATAAATATAAATCAAGAATAGCAGCAGGCAGTAACATACCCAATCTGTGAGGTGTGTATTATTTTCCTTAAGAGAAAGATTATACTCAAGGAAGATTATTTATAGTTTCCTTTTGAATGATGTTAAAAAATATTCAGAAAGCCAAATTAAACTTGCATAAGTGATTCAGTGATTTTTATTTCAACAGATATGTATTGCCTTTGTTCACAAAGTTGGCTCCTGATTGTCAGGCAGTTAAACCCAATGAGCAAAAACATGAACATCCTTTGTTTTGAAGACCAAGCCTAGTTTAGCTCCAGTTGATCTCCAATCCAGGTTTTTTAGATATGTGTAGAAGTGCAAGATCTTACAATCAGAAGGTTATGTAAAGTCCTCTATGAGAGCATCTATACAAATGTTAAATATACTCAACAACCCTATTTTTATACCCAAGTCTTCAGAAATACCGGCATGAAAGAATTAAGCTATAAGAACAAGAATACTTATTACAATTGGTAATGGTTTCAAATTAGAAATAATGTAAACTCCCTACTATACAAAATGCATAAATATATATTTGGTATAAGCTAGATGTATAGGTATGGAAAGAGGCTAATTCTTAAGTAAATAAAAGCAAGTCATATAACAATAACTACAGATTAATTTTTGTTTAAAAAGGGAAAATTGTTAGTACTGGTTAACTCTAGTGGTTGATGTGTGAAACTCTGGATTTTTACTTAATATAATTACATACTGACTGATTTTTTTAGAAAGAATAAGGAAGTACTATTCTTGTAATTTTAAAACAGACAAAAAAAGACAGTTATCAAATTCATTTTCCTGCCTTTAGGAAATTATCACCTAAACACAAAATCTTCCTGGCATCTTTCAGACACTTTTCATTAATTTAGCTCTGGGAATTTCAGCTAATACAAATCAAAATTTCTGATAACACCTAAGGGGTATGACATCACATGACTAGAAATTTAAAATAATTTGCATAAATCTGTGGATTAAAAATACTTTCACTCAGCTCTAGTGCCAAACAAAGTCAATGGAATTTTAAGATCTTCCTTAGGTGTGGTGTAATTTCCCTTCATAACTCTTCTTCCCAGCTCCAGCCCTCCCTCTTTTATAAATGGATAAACTATGAATGTGGAAGAAGCAGGAATTTCTGTAGGAGGTGGACAGTAAGTGGTGGTAATTGCAAACATACATTCAGAAATGGCCCAGTATATTTAGGCATCTTATCATGAGCATATCATTTTTTAGAGCAAACATTTTCTCTACCTTCTGTGCATATCAGTACACATACCAAAAGCTAAAAGGAGTCTTTCAATTTCACAGCCAACTGGATTTGCTTAAACTGTTGACTAAAAAATAAAGCTAGAAAAATAATAGGCTTCTTCTACAGGTAATAAGAGATTAATTTATCTAGCTGCCTCGAAAAGTTCAGACACATCGATGAAAAAAATCCAACTCACTCTGTGTGAATAACTTAAAACTTTGCGGATTTTACCTAGATGCAAAGTCTCTACTTTTACCATTTTGTATATTGTCAAATGAATAAAAATGAATTATAGAACTTAATTGTTTCAACATCTTAAATACATGTGAAAAAATATTTACCTTTCTGTTTATCTTTTCTAGAGTCATAAAATATCTTGCTCTAAGAATCTGTATCTTGTTTGAAATTAGGAATATTGAACATAGAAGAAAAAAAGCCTATCACAAGGAAAACTGTAGTACGTTAGAACTAGTTGGAACTTTGAAAAGAGATTGTGAAATAAATCTTCACTATTATATTTTTCTTACCCCTTTACATTTTGATGTTTTTTGTCTTTTTAAGACAATAATATCTTAAGGTTTCCAGGTAAGTGCCAAAAGCTTAACAATCACCAAATGTTTTAAAGACCCAGATTTCCCTCATGCCTATAGTAAGTGCAAAGGGCATCTTGCATTTTCTCCTAAATAGCTAACCATAAATTGTCTCAGAGACTTGTCAATCTGGATATTGCTGAGATATTCAAAGAATCTTTCATCTGAGACCTATTATGTTGAAATTAAGAGTCACTTCCAAGTCAGAAGTCAGAGGTCATCTCTCAAACAGCCACATATATCTGTTTTTAAAGAAGTTAATTTAATGTTAAGAAATTAGAATTTCATTTATTAAGCACAGGAGTCCACAAACCAGTGAATTGCTATTGATTGGTAATTTAGCTGAAAGCATCATTTTACCCTAAAATCACCAGTAGAGTGTGGTATTATCAGGAATCGAAGACAAGAAGAGTTTCAAGGAACCCACCATTAAATCCAACTATTTTGCTTTATAGATGAGGAAACTGAAATCCAGAATGTATTTGATTTAACTTCTTACAGTCCTGCAAAACAGTTTTTCATAAATATGTATTACAACAAGTGGTATCTTTTAATGTTATGTTTTTACATTTTTTCTGAAAATTTAACTTTCTTTATAATTAGAATCAATTATACCAGCAAAAACTCAATACATGAGCCCCAAAGTCTTCTCATTATGTCTTCAACACATTAAAGTGGAAGTAACCAGAAGGCTTTGGAAATTCAGGTCTGAAGCTCTCCAGAGATGGAGGGGGAAAAAAAAGGAATCAAATGCTTATGAATGGTTGTTAAAACGATAGAGCATATAAGATAATCTGGTAGGAGTAAATAGTGAGAAGCAAGCCAAGCTGCAGATCACAACCTCCAAAATATTTTGATCACTTAACTCCTCAGTTTAAAAAAAACTGAGGATGCACCATCAGTATACTATATTTACATAATTTCATATTGTACTTGATCTTGAGAAAGCTACATAACTTTTCTGGACTTCACGGAAGTAGTAAGGGTTAAATAACCTAACATAAGCCTAGTCTCTAGTAAGACTCCAATTAATGTAACTTATTTATACATATACACATCATATGCATATAATAGACATATGCTGTATTAGTGTAACATAGTCATAATAAAACCCATTAAAAATAAAAATTTGAAAAAGACCAGCTAGAAATTAAATATAAATAGAATTTCTAATATGTTCTTCTCATGTTTCAATCGATTATTTTGTAGACCTGCATGGGACACATCCATTCCTATTTGCAAACCCCTTTTTCAGAGGACTTCTCTTTCAAAGGGTAAGCTATCAAGAAAACCATGACTCAGGGAAGTGCTGGAGTCAAATGGAACCAGATAAAGACAACTGTTCTGTGTGTGGGGCAGAGAGAAGCTAGGAAGAAAAGCAGTCAGTGAGAGAATCAAGTGCAGTGCAGCCACCGGCCTGGTGAGAAAGCTGGATCATGGAAGTCATGGGGATAGAAGTAGATAAAGAAGCCAGGGCTGATGGAGAGAGTGGGACACAGATTGAGAGAAGCCGGGATAAACCCTAGAGCCCTACAAAACAGTAGCCCAAAGAAGACACACAGCAGCTGTCGGGGGGAGGCACTAACAGTGGCGTGCAGAGGGCAAGCAAGTTTCTGTGACAGGTGAGTACAGGAAGGCAGGAGGGTCACTTAGAGGGTGCAGGCTGAGCTGAGCAGGCATGAGTTAGAAAACATCGTAAGGGGGAACTAAGGTGACCCAGAAAATGGGAAATAGGAAAGCAGGAAGTAAAAGCCCTCAAATTCGATCCTTGTAACTGGATATGAATCAGCTAAAAGGAATTTAACATATAATATTCGAATGCATTAATTTCTAACTTTTTTAAAAAACTAAAATTTCATTAAAAGTAATGATGCTTAATCCTCGAACATGGTGACTCAACCATTATTTCCATGTGGTTAAATTATTCTATTTTGTTTAATCGAAAGGAAAATAGTTACTCTGATTGGGTTATTTTTATACACAAAGTTTAAACATTTGATTAGAAACTACACTGCAAACTGCACATCTCATTGCGTGTTTAACACTCAGAAATTCACTCGACCTGAGAGATGGTTGAAAGCCCAGGCATAATATTGCGCTGATACCTTTGTAACTGGGACAAAATCACCCTGGATAAATACATCTGCCACTTACAGTTGAAGACAAGTGTTCAATTAATTGAGTTTACAGTTTTATTTTCTCTTTTTATTACTTCTCTTAACCTAATGCTCACTTTCTATGCCCCTAGAAGAGGAACAGGGAAAGGCCAGGTGAAAAATAAACTTCCACCAGCAATATTTGCAGAGCTGTTTCTGGTAAATAGTCAAACTCACCAGGCTCTTATATCATCATTTATTTGCACTTGTCTTTTAACACGGCTTTTTGTGCTGTCATAAGCAATTCTTAATTTCCATCAATAACCTTTCATTTCAAGCATGGCCAGTTTGCATTATGAATGTGAGAGCTGAGAGCTATCCTTTGGGAAGCTGGAGATTGAGGACTATACCATAGGAGGATAATTTAGAGATTGGGCTAAACTCAATGATCATAGACCAGGTAGGGTCCAATCTGTAAATTGGGTTGGTTTGGCATAACAGCCCTAAAGCTTAATGGAACTGTCTTTAGGAAAAGTTACAAAGATGGTACCTTGTCCACCTGGAGCAACTTTTGTTCTCCGTCACATTGTATGTATTTGATTCATGCTGTTAATAACCCATCCAGAGTTAACTAGACTTACTGAGAAAGTAAAGATTAAAAGTTATTAAAACTGTAGCAACTACCTTGGTGCCTTCTGAGGAAATTACATTCACCCTAGAAAAACCCTGCCTGGCTTTCAAACTGCTATAACTCTAAGTAAGATCTGAAAAGCACAAGGGAGTTATAAAGAAAATATTAGTTCTGATTTTTTGCAAGAGGCTAGAGGAAACTCAGATTTGGCAGCGGGCAGAGGGGAATGGCACAGGAACTGTGTTCAAATGGATCTAGACAAAATAATATACAAATTGATCTGATGGCTTTTGTAACTTCAATAATGGGTATCATCTAGACTTGAATACTTCTTGGAACATAGCACGCATTCAGTCTATGCTTTCTAAATAAGTATCTGCCTGACTAACTCACTGAACGAGTCAGACTTTAGAAACGTTGCCCTTCAGAACTCTGGTTGAAAATCAAGTTCAAAAATTATTACTTAACATGAAGAACATACCAATTACTGCTAATTAATCCAGAAGTGGCAAGAGTGCAAAGTGTCATCTAATTAAAAATGAGTCAATACTAACTGTCAATAACAGAAAAAGACACGTAATAAGGCAAATGGGTTTGGAGGAGTTACTGGTTTCACTTTTTAGTTCATGGTAAGCATGATACATTTATTGTTCTCCTTTAAAAGACAAATTAAGTAAGGCTGCATTACTTTCCATTCTCTGTGGTCCCAAATTAAACATTTTGCATGAGTAGCTTCTCAAAATCATATGCTAGTTTTCAGAAGAGAAACAAAAACGGACTGGAAACGGATTCTCTCACTTTTAACGCACGTTAGTTTGGTTCAGTGCTGTTTAGCATACGTGGTTGGTTTGACCAATGGGATCACGACTCTGCCAGGGCCACCTCAATTCACGACATTTCACGGCAGCTAAATAGAAGTTCCTCTCGGATGTGCCTAACACCGATCTGCAGGGGGAAGAGGCTGGATGTGCTCAACGATTCCAAAAACAATCTTCTTACAATCATAGGTAAGCGTCTCTTAGCACCTAATCTAACAGCTTAACTAAGAAATTATTAACATGTAGTTCACAGATATTTTCAGCACCTTCTACTTGGTGGAATCAGTCCCTTTCAAACCTCTGATTTTACACAGTCACAGACATTTGGTTTTGAGATTGTCTTCTCAGGACTGGGGCAAATTATGCAAGAACATGACCTACAGAGTAACAGAGACACCATTTACCTGAATGCATCTGGAACTGTGTAAAGTCATGAAGCATCACATATAGCCAAGCGAACTGAGGTACATTGAAAGAACAGTGGCGGGGGCCAGGAAGACCTAAATAATCACCTATGAAGAACCATGACCACAGTCATGAACAACTAGAAAGAAATCCAAAGCAGAAAGCAAGAAATGCCATCAGAAGCTGAGGAAATGGAAATGGTGTGGCAGTGTAAAGGAGGAATAATAGGGCAAAGGATCAGATCGAAGGCTAAGAATTCAGAACTTCATCAGGAACTGAAGGCCCCTTTTATGTATGAGCTGGTACCAGGAGAATAGAGGACAATACAAAAGGCCTAGATCATTAGATCATTAGAAACTTGCCTATCAAAATCCCTTGCCATTTCACCAAATAGATGACTATGGCAGATTTCTGGGGCATGTTTACTTTGCGACACTGGGACCCTTAGATCTTAATTTTCTATATTTATTACTTGTTCTTCTCAGAGTTTAAGATGAGTGACACCTCTTATCAACTTAGACCTCCCACCTTTTAAAAATCTACTGTAATATTTTATTAGATATAAGCAGAGAGGGCTAAGTAATGTGACTTTGGTTAATACACTAAGAAGAGAAATCTGCACATTATTTTGGTTTTATTCTTCAGTTTTTCACTATCTTCTACTATATTTTAATATTTTGACTGGCAGGTTATTTTACGTCTAGAATGGGAACTCATGTTAGGATGTGTCAGTAAACCCAGTTAATTCATGTAATTGCTACAACATTTTTCTATATTATGGAACAATTTGAAAACTATAAGAAAATTTGAATTTTATTAAAAAGTACAATTCATAGATTTTTAAATATGATACTTTATCATAAGCCACCAAATTCAAAGAGCTTATTATGCAAAATATATTTTAAGAGTTTATCAAAGTTCTCAGCTCTAGGACAATTGATCCTTCCTTATTTTGGCTCATCACATTTACTCCTTTTTCCCGACAGATAAGGTAAAAGGAATAACCAAGAACCACAAGAGTACTGTAGTTGCGATGTCATCATGGAAAGAATCACACTCAGTAAGTTCAATGGAAGTGATTATTTCAGTGGGCTTGGGGTTAGAACAAGAAGGAGAACCAATAGAACTCTGCCCTCTAAGAAATCAAGATAAGAAGAAAAAAAAAAAAAAAAAAAAAAAAAAAAACAAAAAAAAAAAAAACAAGAGATTCATGCAACCCAGAATCCCTTCCTAGCACTTGAGTTGAACCAAAGAGAAGCAGGAAGTAAGATCAACAGTCAATTCCTTAAGTCCCTCTTTCTCAAACCTTTTTCCTTCCTCAAAGCTCAATGACACTTTCGTGCACCGCCACTTTTATCTCCTTGTATCTTTATTGTTTTCTTCGCTGTGAACACTAACTCTGCTTTTAAAAATCCCTATCGAAATTCATTTTGTAAAGTCATTTTTAAAATCCCTATCAAAGTTCATTTTGTAACTATCAATCCCAAGATTACTGCCAATATGAAAAATTGAGGGGTCTTTTATATTTAACTTAAGTGGGGTGAGGAAATTACAGCTGTGCTGAAATAGAAGAGAAAAGATATTATTAGCCCTAGTCATGGTATACTGGGAAATACATAGGAAGAAGATGTATAACCAGCTACCAAAGAGTTATTTTATCATCACTTTCCTTTGCTCAGAAAACATAGACAAAGGTGACTTCATTACCACAAATATTTTTCTAGTCTTTCGTTTCTCTGGCTTCAAATCTTCTTACTTTGCGTACTTACTGACCAGTCCAGGAAATGCAGAACAAGAGCTTGACAAGTTCACCTTCTTCAATTTCTTTAGAAATAAGTTGTCAGAACTTGCCGTTGTTGAGCTAGCCTCACCTGCCCAAACACCAACTTAAGTAAACTAACAGTACCTGAAACAAAAGGAATTTCAACCATGAGTGTTAAATAAGCCCTGAAAATGGCAGAGACTGATGTGTATTGTTGCTTAGTCTGAGCAAATATTGAAATGTTATTGTAAGCCTTCTGTTTAACTTGCAATGTGCATACCGGAGTGTCTCGTGTGGGTGGGACAGAGTGGAGCCGGGGGAAAGGGGGCCCACGCTCCTGACAGCAGGTATTTTCTTCATGCTGTGTTCTTACCTTCACCACTCCTGCTCAGCCTGGCAATACACATGAAAAAAAAAAAAAATTAAAATGCCAAAACTTCTTTTGCTATCAGGTACTCCAAAAGAGATGTAAATTAGTGTCTGTCATACAGTTATGGAGAATGAATTAAAGTCATTAATGCTAACACATTATTCACAAAATGTAACACTTTTTCCAAAGTAGAAACTCAATCAATATAATGCAATAAATCAAACATGATTCAGTGGGGAAAGCGACCAGTTTCTAGTTCACTTTAAAGGGACTCAGGATAAGGCAGCAGAACAGGTTACTGTTTAACACATTTTCCACTAAAAATAGATAAAATGTCTAATTTCAGGCTCTGAACAGAATGTGTTTTAATGCAATTTCTTTGAAAATTTCTGTTTCTTGTGCACCTCTGAATATATACTCAATGTGAATTAATTATCACTGGTTCCTTAGCTTGTATTTTAGTCACTGGAAAAAATAAAACCTGTCTCCTTTGTGTCTTCACCAGAAAAGATAAGGCAATACCTACATCATTGGCATGGTCTATGGCCCTAGAATCAATGTGACACATGGAAAGTTTTTCTGTAAGACTGAGTTACAAAGAACGATGATGTCTTCTGTGATTGTACCTCTGAGATCTGCGATAACATTTGCTCCATTTCTTTTGTTTTTCTGGTTAACATTTTCATTTCAGTGTTGCTGATAATTTTCTATTATCTCACCCTCTTATGTTTCTCATGTATTTCCCTTTCAGTTAGTCCCGTCAAATTAACTGAAGAATAAAACTATATAATATAGTCTTATTATAAGCAGAAGAAAATGAAGATGATCTGAAGAGATAAATCACTGAAGGTTAATAGCTTTTTTAAAATCAATCTTCCTTCAAAGGAAAAGGCTAAATGGCTTAGTGGATGAAACGCTAGCCTCTCACCTCTGAGACCATAGTTCAAATCTAAACTGTGAAGCCTTAAGCAACATCTTTGCTGGGCGCACATCAGTCTCTAGTGGACAAAAATCTGCACTGCATGAGTTTGAGACCACAGCACCAGCCCTCCCCCAGCCCCCGCCATCCCTGTCAGCGGGCCTGATGTGTTTCTTGTTTCTAGTCCATCTCATCCCTGAGGAAATGGTCCAGGTAGGAGTTAACATCGCTGTCAGGAAACTGTGAGTGTTTTCAGAGCAGCTTTTGCAAATAGCACCAGTGCTGTGAAGTCACTGGAGGCTGCTGCTTCCCGGTTCCGACCCTCAGCTGTCACCCAAATAACCTGACCTTCCCCTCCTATAAACAGAGTGACACCTTTCCTGTCAATTAACAAACTAGGACAAACAGAATTGATCACTTGGCTCTTCCAGACTAGCTAAGGACTCGCTTACCAGAGACTGGTTACTTGTGTAGAAGGCAAACTTGAGTAATTAACATAAAAATAAAAACATCCAAATAAAACGGCGAGGCAAAAATGTACACATATATAAACTCGTATGTAAACACGAATATACCTACACTCATATATACACTCATATATAAACGTGTATATACCTAAAAAAGTGTGTCACATGTTAAAAAATACAAGTTTGGGCCATCGTTTGGTCAGATGGGTAATCTTCCATTGCTAGCTATTTAAAGAGCTTCTTTGTGTTTACGCTTTAGTAATGTGTTTTCAGCATCCTTCAATAATGTAGTGCACTGCGTTTTGAGTCTCCAAAGGAGATATACAAAGTGTTTGCAGAACACACACGTGGCACAAATAGCTATTATTTAGGGAGATTGCAGTCAGCTCAATTTTATGGGCAAAGATGTGTACATATAATAATCCTACTGCAGTGTCCAACTAAAACCAGCACTTTATTTCACAGTTTTATGATGAAATACGTTTTGTCTGTGTGTTTTATGTATTGTGTAATAACCCACTTTAAAACAGAAGCAATGTCTAATTTGGTACAATTTGGACAGGAGATGGTATTTGCATACAATGAAATGTGTAAGAAAAGTTTAAGAATAGAATCAATAATATTAAAATGTTGATGCATCTATGAAATTTCCATGCTACTCTAAAATGATTTATTAATGATTGTTGTTTACTGATAATTCAAACCACCTGCAAATCTCTTTGTTATGATTAAAGCGAGCTTTTTCCCCCCAGGCTGATAGATGGCTCTGTAATTTTGGAGGAAATATGCTAAAGGTCATGAGTTAATACATCCTCTGGTACTTTCTCTTCTCATCCCTTCCAAATGGGATGAAAGCTATGTTGTATTATTTCACGTTTCTGTAACGTCCATTCAAAATGAAATTAGAGAGTGCATTAGAAAGAGAGTATCTGTGTGTACACACAGCAAAATCCACACCTATTCTGTAGAGTCTATTACTAAAATTATACAACTGCCTTTTGAGAAATTTTATACAAAAAAATCTTTCCTTAATAATCTATGAATATCACTGCCTGAATCAAGTATTATTATCCCTTTTAAAATTAAACTATCCACAAAACATGCATTTACTTTCAGCTATACAAAATGCTAATAATGCTTTTAGAATGGTCTTTAAAAAGTCTAATTATATCATTTAAAAACTGAGAGACCAAAGGGCAAGCTAAATTCTCCTAACATAAATCAGACTTTTTTTATTTCAATGACTTTAAAAACCTCAAATGCAGTAATTTTAATAGCAATGAAAGAATGAATAAGTCATAACTCCGCCTGATCACATAACTGTCTATAACTGTTATTAAATGCTCCAAAATAAGTGAACTCATTATGTTTCTGCACTGCTTTTAGCTAATCTAAGATTCTGCTCACTTAATCATGCAGAAAAGGCTTTGGTGCAGTTTTAGACCCTCAGCAAGGTCACTTCAATGCCTTTTTTCTGTTCTATACTGATCATTTAAGAACAGCACTTTGACCTGAAACTGATGCTGTCTCACATAAGCTTGAATGTTTAACCCCCACAGAGCTGCATTTTAGATATACGTTTGCACAGCCTGTTGTCATATTTGCTGCAAACTGAGCTAGGTTCTCTTTTCAACAGTGAAGGAAATGCCATGTGCCCAGTGAAACTACCTTTCATATGATACAGAGACAGAATTCATGATTTAAAAAATATAGTATTTTGTCTGTGAATGGTTTCTTAAGTTATAATTGGCTTTATAATTGTGATGACTAAGTATTTTTCACTGTTTTCTTTGGCTATATATACACTTGAAGTAGAGAATTTATCTAGCAAAGCAATTCCTTTGGACACAGGTTGAGGTTTTCCATGCAGTTAAGGAGACCATGAGAGAAAGTAAGGTTCTGGACCTTTGCCAATTGTCCTTTGAAACAAAGGCCAATCTCAAACTTGAATAGTATTCCCGCATGTCTTTTAAGTCACAATATTAAAATAGATATCATAGCACGGGTCCTAACAATTGTTCTAGAATGTAGAGAGAGGGTTTCCTGTTGTTGCAAAAGCAATCTGTATGTGAAAAGAACTCAAGTGAAAGAGCCCTGATTGTAGATAAGATGCAAAAGACAACAGTGAAAATCAAAGTTGAAGCGAGAAAAGGCAAGTATGATAAGAGGTTAAAGAGAGAGAAAAGCAAGAGGAGGAGAAGGAGGAAGAGGAGACAAAGACAGAGGTAAGGAAGAGAAAAGAGAACAAAGGGAAGGAGAGGAAAAATCTGCAGATGAGTAAGATCCAAACAAGAGGTTTGGTTTTTTTTTTAAGGATGATTTACCTCTGGTAAACAGACAAATGAAAGGGAATTTTGACTTCTTGTAGAATCTCCCTGAAGGCTCCCAAAAAGGAAGGACACCCTTTGAATCTTGTACTTGAGGCAGGTTGCTGGACTAGGTGGCTTCTTAGAAGTTATCCCCTGGACTTTCAGGTGACATACACTTCATTCAGTACATTCCCACAAGCTGAACAATCTAGGGCAGGACTCAGCTTATATCCCCAGTCCTGACAATTTTGTAGGACATTTCCCAGACCAGAAAGCCAGGAATTGAATTTCAATCCTGAATCTTACTCATAGCATATTTAATATATTTTCTGTATCATTTGGAAGCATATACAGCATGGCAACAGAGATGTCAAATGACGGTGTACATGGAATAACCATTGAAACACAGCAAGTGGGATATAACTATGTTCCAATCACTTTCAAAGCTAGGTATGTAACATCTATTAATAATGTCAGCTTTGTATTTTTGCTTAACTATTTGTGTTCACGTGGGTTTGTATCAGGCTTTGATTGTGAGATCCCACTTTTTATAAAATCTAACTCTATTGGCATACATGTAACTAACGTGTAATCTAACTCTGTGAAACAACAACAGTAAGTAATTCACTGTGCTAGATGCCAAGATGGGACAATTGCAACAGGAATAAGACAGTATCCTTGTCCTTGAGGAATACAGAATAGATTAGAAGCCAGAGCACTCCTCTGGGAGTCAGGACACCTGTGTTCTTGTATTGGTTTATATTCTGGCACCAACTAATATACTGCAATTCAATTTTGGGTCTAACAACCTGGAATTATTGCAGACCCCACAAGGTAAGGGTTCAGTCCTCCACATACTGCTCTCACTTCAAATGCCAGCCACACATCAAGGATCCCGAGGCTACCAGTACTTCTGACCAACTGGCTACAAACTCAAATTGTAATGAGTTGTTTCTGCAATCCCCTCATATTCCATAATTTGCTGAAATTACTTTTAGACACTTGATCTTAGCCAAAAGGCCAAGAAGCTATAGAATGACTTTTAGAATTCAGGAAGCCACTGTACTTATAATTGCAGTTTAATTATCAATACCAACCAAGACCAGCCAAATGAAGAGACACAAGGTAGAATAGGTCTGGAAGGGTCTTGAGTGCAACATTTCCATGCCTTCTGCTGTGTGATTAGGACGTATCACCCTCCTAGCACATCAATGTTTTTATCAACCAGGAAACCTCACTGAACCTCAGGGTCCACAGTTTTTATTGAAGTTCTATTTTGTAGGCATGATTGATTGAATCATTGGCCAGATGACTGAATTTATCTCCGGCTTCCTCTAATCTCCAGCCCAGTCCTCTAATCACATGGTTAGTCTTTCCAACTTGATCACCCTTCATCCTGAGGCTATCTAGGGGTCTATCATTAGTCCCCTGATTAGCATAAACTATCAGGTATGCTCCAAGGGGATTTTGAGTAACAAAGATACTCTTTGTACTAGGAAAGATTTAAAGACGTCAAGCAAGATTGTCCACAGCCCTCAGGCCACGTGAAGCCTAGGATAGCTTTCAGTGTGACCCAACAAAAATTTGTAAACTTTCTTAAAATATTATGAGACTTTTTTGCTATTTTTTTTTTTAGTTCATCAGCTATCATTAGTATATTTTATCTGTAGCCCAAGACAATTCTTCCTCTTCCAGTATGGCTCAAGAAAGGCAAAAGACTGGACACCCTAGTGGACAAAGACTGATCAAATTCTTTATTATATAATATTTCCTTTGTTTATTCATGAATTTATAAAGCACCTACTGGACAAGGAGCCCGGTAGTCACTATCAGAAACATCCAAATGTACTTGACAAGACCTATACTCTCTAAGAACTCTTAACCCATTTTGTAAGATAAATCATATACAAATAGTAGCAAGAAGGGGATAAAGATCATTTATGGGTAATTGTTCTCTTTACTCATGCATTACTTATTCATGAAATAACTACAAGCAAATCACAAATCTCAGTCAGGGGCTAATCTAAAAAGCTCCTTGAGTTTCTTAGAGAAAGTGTCTAGATACTAGTATGACGACTGTAACCGCTTTGCAAAACTGGTACTTACATAACAGTCATGATGATGGTTTGGCATATGTTTTTAAATCTTGGGAGCTGCTCTGTTACCTTCTTTGTGTCCCATTCTTATCTTCTTCCAGCTGTGCCATTACATTATCCCCTTAATTTCTATGTCCCTAACATGACTCTGTTGCTCTAGCTTACCCTTCCTGACCTAGTTATTCTTTGAAATGTATTTTAATCAACAAATGCTAATATTGCAAACCTACTCAGTAAAAACATACCACATTTATACATCGGAATTGTTCTTTCCTGAAGATCATCCTCTCTTGGAGTTTCTTAAAAAGTCAATTGCTAAAGCTATGATATTGGTACAATATTAATAGGTGACAGTGATTTGAAAGACAGTCAGTACAAAACCAGTTGTGCCTTCTAAGTGTGGTCTTCAGTGCTTTAAATCTGAGCTTCTCAAAGTTTTACAAAACCTGGATAGCTCGTTGAGCTGCTTCTTGAGCAAAGGGTTCCCCATGGTTAAAAAAAAAAAAAAAAAAGGCAGTGGGGAATCACTATACGTCCTTTAAGATGAGTATGAGTATTCCTACTGTAGGAAATATATTTAACTACTAACCCAACATTTTCTAAATGTATTTAGACATGATTGTCTCCTGTTAAATATTAGAAGCCTATTTGGGAAAAGCTTGCTTTAATTGAAAATCATTTTACTTCTTCTGTAAGATCCTGGAAATAAGCCTATTTGGAAGTGTAGGTATTCTATATTAAACTACATATAAAATAATAAAGCAAAAATCAATGTAAAGGAATATGATTACTATTCCTTAGGAATAGCTAAGTATGATTAGTAATTAAAGTACTGTCCAGCAAGAATCACTCTGATGCATTGATAAGGATAATCCTATTCATGAAGCATTATTATTAGTGTTTACTACTATTGCTTCTAGAAATAAGCATTTTTATAAGCTATAAAATACTTGTAATTAAACAGAAAAATATAGTTGAAAAGTATCTCATAATTACCCCACCCTGTATTTGCTCCTTTTCATGTCTTCAAATATATCTTCTTTTATATCTGATTAAAGCTATAGTTGGGAATGTGCCAGATGTGTCTACAAGTTCCATTGGAAACAAAGCCAAGGCTTAGATATAGTCCCTGTCCTCATGGAGGTCATGGTATAAGGGAGAAAAAATCACCCATAGATACATAATGTCCATATAGCATGGGAAGAGATGTTTTAGGGGTAAAACCGAAGGAGAAAGAAAAATCGAAGAATTACAGTCCACATAAAGAAATTATCATGAACAAAAATCCAAAGGAGAAAAATGGCTGGATCAATGCAGGAAACTGTCCTAGAGGGACTGGCGATCAACAATGGAGACAGGTCAACCTGGAGATGTGATCATGAGTCAGCTTATAAAGGTGCTGACATGTCATGCTGAAGAGCTATTTCTCTATTCTCAGGACTCAGGTCTCCAAAGGGGTGTGTAATTATCCTTTGGAGATTAGAAAAAAACCAGAACATCTGGTTACATTTAGTTTTACTTTGTGCTTCTAAAATATGTTTGTTTTCATAAAGGTAACTAATACACTAGTACTTTCTATGTACATATTATTTACAACTAAATAAATAGATATATAGTGGAGTGGAGGAATTCTCAAACTTTGTTTTACAATAGGAGTGTGATCAAACTGAAGACCATTTTCTATGCAATAGGGAGTTAGAGAGAGTTTCAAATATGAGAGTTAATCAGTAGATTCACATTTTCAATAAGTCAAAGTTTATTTTAGGAATTCACTGGAGCTTTTCTCATCTATTTGTTATGAAACAATATTTACTCTAAAGGGTACCACCTACATCTGCATCCTCAGTACCACTGGTAAGTCAGCTTTCCAAATAGAGATCTTATTGTGTAATTTCTGCATTTAAAATCCTTCAATAGATTCCCACTGCCTCTAGGAGAAAATTAAAAATTCCTTAGAAGAAAGTATTCTGTTCTCTGTCATATCTGAGCTTCCATGCTTGCCACATTTTACAGATGAAGATGGATAAATCTTTATTTTGTATGCCTTCTGCCTTTGTTCTATAATTGGCCCTTACAGTGAGTTGAACTCCTGGGAGAAGAGGAAGTGAGCATATGCAGTAATGACCAGGTGTTTAGTGCCTCCTCCCACAAGCTCCAGTCCCCACTCAGAGCCCATAGGGAGGGGAAGCTCACAGCCCAGGGATAGAACAGAAGGCAGCAAAAAGCATGTTTGGCCTTTCTGAAGATTTGTGTGGGGATATTCATACCTCCAAAGGATGTTCAGACCCTTACTGGGCTTGCCTGGCCACCACCAGCAGAAGCAGGCCTTCTATGCTTTCAACAAACAGCCATATATTGAGACTCGTTACAGGTAGCGGCCCCAGTTGTCAGGACTCTCACGCCCCGTTTACTGTCACTGGTATCCACTCTGGGATAAAGTAATGGGCTTTCTGATGATCAGTTGCTTGGGCACTCAGGCTTGGCTGTTGAGCGTTAAGCTGTGGGAATTCAGATTAAGCTAAGCAACAGGGTGCACGTGGTCATTTTAAGGTTTTGTGTCAACAGTGGTAGATCTTAACAGCTGGCGTTTCACAACCCTCCATATTGCCATACTAATGATTTACAAAGTTGAGCTTTTATCTATTTTCTATATATTCTAACTCTGGTGTTTTTTTGCATTATCAAATTATTCATAATTTTGCATTTCTTTCATATGTGTAAACAATATTTCCACAACCCAACATAGCAAGCACTGGACCCATCACATCCTCTCCTTTCCTTTGTACTGCTTTCAGTGTCACAACCATCTATCTTTTTGCTTTTTATTTTTAAAATTTCATTTGAGTGTCAATCTCAGAGAAAAACAATCTGACATCTCAGCCTTATACACACATCAATACAAATAATTTAAACAGAAGTCCCATGGAATAAAAATTCCTTAGTACTTGCAATCCTTTTGGATATTTTCTTTCCTTTTCTGTTTTATTTGTAAAAATGAAGCAACTGACTAAATTAACCAATGGCTCTGACCTGCAGTTTGAAAACATGGCACACAGTGATATCTGTGGGTAAGTGCCTGGGCCCCAGGGTGGGTGAGTATGGTGTAGACTTAGGCTGCTGGGAAGATTGAGGGCTGCAAGACTCCAGCATTACATGATCATTCATTGTGGTATCTAGGTTCCCAGGGTGGTGGTGTGAACTGCGGATCAGGGAAAGTTTGGACTCTATGAACCCAAATCATCTGTGAACATAGGGGAGTCATTGGGAGCTCGGCAGGTAGCTAAAAAGAGGAGAAAAAGCAGGTTGGAATTAACCTCAGAGGTAGTGTTTTTCTGCCATTTTTTGTTTTTTATTTTTTTGAGACAGAGTCTTGATCAGTTGCTCAGGCTGGAGTGCAGTGGCATGATCTCAGGTCACTGCCTCCCAGGTTCAAGCGATTCTCCTGCCTCAGCCTCCCAAGTAGCTGGGATTACAGGCATGTGCCACCACATCTGGTTAATTTTTGATCAGTGGTACTCAAAGTGTAGCCCCTAGAATAGCAGCAGCAGCATTACCTGGAAATTTGTTAGGATGAAAAATACAAACTCTCAAGCTCCACCTCTTAGCTATGGAATCGGAAACTATAGACTGGGCCCAGCAATCACTGCTTGAGTATACCCTCCCATGATCCTGATGCCATCAGCCTCTTCATTCTAAAGATATGATCTCTTTGGCCTGTTTCCAACCACCGGAAAGAACCACTTCTCAAGCTCAATTCTCCATTGAAATCATTTCACTAGAACACACTGTCCACTCCATGTGGTGTATATGCTTTAACTGAGTACTACAGGTGCTTGAATAGAAAGTGCAAATGAATTATGTTGAAGAGTAAACCTAAAAAGAAAATGACCCAAACTGAGACTGCCTGCCCCCATTCCCACTCCCATAGGATACATACCCAGGCTGTTTTTAGCAAGACAGGGTTTCCTCTCACTGTGACACCATGACAGTATCCAAACAGTACAACTGTGTACGTAAACACAGAAGCTCTAGTGACTAAAGATAGAAATGATATTAATTTATATAGTAAGTGATATGTTTTAAAACATATGTTGGGCTTAAAGTAATTGATATTGGTAAAAATATTAATATGCTAACAGAAAGGATTCAAGGATAGAATAATATTAACACCATCTGTGCAATAGCCATCATAAATAAATCAGCAATGCACTTTTAAATTTTTAAAAAATCTTATAATGGATGCTCCTGAACAACACTGTGATTTCCACAAAAATGCTATTGTATTTTAACTACATTAATTCATTATAGCTTTCTTCTATGTTATTCCCCTCCTTTTCTCTGGAAGGTAGTAAAACCATGAATGTTTTCCAGATAATTTTTCTCTCTTTGAGCTGCAATGCTGGGCTGTATATGTTTTTCTAAATATATTACTATTACTGATATATTTCATTATTTTGCTCAATATTCTATTTAAATAATACTTATCTTTAAAATGATACACACAAGATTGCTATTCCCCAAAGTATTTTGATCGCAAATCATTTCACAGATCAAATGCATTCAACTCTTGGCTCATCACTTCAATTACCTGTGTTTATTGAGAATTACTATGAGGCTTTGAGTTTTGCTCCTACAAAACTGTTAAAAGAGTAAGAGATGTTAAAAGACTTAATTAATTTTTTTCCTCTATAAAAGGATTCTAGAGCCTTGGCGAGCAGGAACTAAATAAGGAACAAGTATTGTAAACAGAGAGTTAAACAGTAAAATAAAGACATGGAATATAGATGAACTTATGCTACTGGAAGCCAAACAATACTCTTAGTCAAGCATGTGTAGTGACTGGGAGGGAACACGAGCATGCTTCTAGGGAACTGGTAATGTGCTTTTTCCTGATCTAAGTGATGGTTGCATAGTGGTACAGTTTGTGAAAATCAGCATTTATGATTTGTGCAATTTTCTGAAATACATTTCAATAAGACTTCAATAATTCAGTAAAAATTATTAATGATCCTTTAAGTTATAAATAATAAATGGATATGTGTACTTAGCTATATTTTAATATTAAAACTAGCTTTTGCTAAATAATGTGCTTCCAATACATATGGCCAAACACAAGGCATGAGATCACTTCATTTTTAAAAAATAAGTAACAGAAAACTAGCACCTTGAGCACTGTACTGGGAGATCCGCTGCTCTCTTTAGAGCTGGCAGACAGGAATGTTTAAGTCTGCTGAAGCTGCACTCACAGGCGCCCATTTCTCAAGGTGCTCTGGCCCAGAGAGATGGGAGTTTTATCTATAAGCCCCTGACTGGGGCTACTGCCTTTCTTTCAGCAATGCCCTGCCCAGAGAGGAGGAATCTAGAGAGGCAGTCTGGCTACAGTGGCTTTGCCAAGTTGCAGTCGGCTCTACCCAGTCCAAACCTCCTGGAGGCTTTGTTTACCCTGTGAGGAGAAACTGACTACTCAAGCCTCAATAATGGTGGATGCCCCTTCCCAACTAAACTCGAGTGTCCCAAGTTGACTTCAGACTGCCATGCTGGCAGTGAGAATTTCAAGCCAGTGGATCTTAGCTTACTAAGCTCCATGGGGGTAAGATCCACTGAGCTCTACCACTTGGCTCCATACCATTTGACCCAGCAATTCCATTACTGAGTATATACCCAAAGGATCATAAATGATTCTACTATAAAGACACATGCACACATATGTTTACTGCAGCACTGTTCACAACAGTGAAGACTTGGAACCAACCCAAATGCCCATCAATGATAGATTGGATAAAGAAAATATGGTACATATATACCATGGAATACTATGCAGCTATGAAAAAGGATGAGTCCACGTCCTTTGCAGGCACATGGATGATGCTGGAAACCATCATTCTCAGAAAACTAATATAATAACAGAAAACCAAACACTGCACGTTCTGACTCATAAGTAAGAGTCAAACAATGAGAAACATGGACACAGGGAGGAGAACATCACACACCAGGGCCTGTCTGAGGATAGTGGGGTAGGGGAGGGATAGCATTAGGAGAAATACCCAATATTGATGATGGGTTGATGGGTGCAGCAAACCATTAGGGCACGTATATACCTATTTAACAAACCTGCACATTCTGCACATTTATCTCAGAACTTAAAGTATAACAATTTAAAAAAAGAAAAAAAACTAGCAAAAATAGGCTGAGGCAATCATGTATTCCTGCTTCTAGTAAAAGCTTCCTCTGAATTTCCTCAGTGCCTGGCTCTGTTCTAGGGCCGCTGGTACAGAGGAGCAAGCCTTTGCCTGGAGGTAACTGGCACTGCACTGAGGGGAGGCTAGACAACTCCCAAGTAAAACATAAATCTGTGCTATAACATCAGGGAGTAAGAAGTGCTGGAGGGAAAAAAAAAAGGCAGGGTAAGGGAGTAGAGGGAAGCAGTAAGGTTAGGATAACTGGGTAAGTCCTATTATAGAAAGTGACATTTGGACAGAGACTGGAAAGCAGTGACAGAGCAAGCCCAGCACAGATCTACAGAAAAGCATTCCAGGCACAGCAAGGCAAATGCAAAGATGTGGATGTTTGCTCAAGCTGCTGAAATTTCATGAAGGCCAGAATGGGTAAAGCCAAGTTGGCTGGGTAGGTAGTAGTTGATGAGTGGCCAAATTAAGCAGGCAGGAGAGTTCCCTCCAGGCAAAGGCATGCTCCTCTGTATTGGCAACCCTAGGACAGAGCCAGGCACTGAGTAGATACAGAGGAAGCTTTTAGTACAAGCAGGAACACATGATTGCCTCAGCCTAATAACAACTTAGATTTTATTTTGAGTGTGCTGGGAAGCCATTGGAGAATTTTGATCAGAGGAGCAGCATGATATAATTAGGAGACAGAGGTTTAAATTCTGCTCCTAAGACTGCAATGATATATAATTAAGGTTTAAAGTAATATATATCTCATCATGTATATCTCAATCCTTGATTTGATTTAATTGATTTCTTGTTATTTGACCATTTTTAGTTAGCTTGCTGAAGGAACAGAAGATATTTAGGTCTTGAATTCAAATGCCACCTCTGCTAAATCCTAAATTTTTAACCTTGGGCATGTTTCCTAACCTTATCCAAAATGAAAATAAAAGAATTGGCACCTAGTAGACACTCAACAAAGGGTAGTAGTGTACTTTTTAAAGATGTAGAAAAATTCCAAAAGAATTTCTAAAGAATACTCTTTTGTTAATAAATTAAATCCTATGAAGGGAAAGGGTCACAGAAATGTCTAGAAAGCTGTAACTAGGTAAATTCATACGGCTGTTTCTTGAGACTTACAGAAAATAGTTATGCCAGGAGCATGGCTATTCTATTCACTGGAAAAATAAAATAAAGGCTTTGGGGAAATCAGGGTTTCTGTTTTAGCTTCTGAAAAACAATTTCTAACTATTTGGAAAATAAGAAGTCTATCTTGAAAAACTAGAGGTAGCCTAATTGTCCTTCACTAGGAGAATGATTACATAAATTATGAAATTTATTCCTACTATAGAACACTGTGAAGTGGTTAAAAGAACAAAGCAGGTCTAGTGAACACATAAAAACAAGTTGCAGAATCATGTAAATCATGCAAAGCAGTTTAAGTAACAATTATTCTATATGCATCTAAAGAGATATTTTGAAAAAAATGTTTATGATATATTCAGCGGTAAAAAAAATCTATGTCAAAATAGTATAGCAAGATCCCTTTGTGGGAGTATGTGTTCATGGGTCAAAATAAACACGCAAACAAACAAATTCCAGAAAACAATATAGAAGAATCAATATAGAAAAGGAAAAGGCTTTTCACTTTTCAACTTTTATACTACTATGCTGTTTGAATACTTCTAAACTAACATGTATTTAAAATACAAAACAACAAATCTTCATAAATTTTAAGTATATGCTCAAGAAAATGAAGGCTTATATAACTAGAGTTAAGAATCTGCATCAATTGAAATAATAAAAATAACAACAGCATTTCAATATTCATTAAACACATACCAGGTGCCAGGCACCATGCTATTTTACATGCATAATCTCATTTATTTCACAATAACATTCCAAAGTAGATACTATTCTATAGACATGGAGACTGCATGATAGGGCTCTAAATAACTTTCTTAGACTCACATGGCAGAGCCTGAATTCTATCCAGGTCCAACTGTTTCCAGAAAATATTCTTTAACCATTACCCAACTGCTTTCAAACATAATGGAGATAAAGTTAACTTTACAGGATCATTACAACTGCAAATTCTCTGCCACACCTGCCTTACCTGGTAATCCACACCCATACTAGTAACCATGATTAACTCATTTTAGGTATAAAATTGTGACCAGAAACTTTATCACCAGTCACTATCATATCAAACTGTAACCTTATGAAAGGTAATAATTGTACATTATAGGAACAGAATTAAATATTTCAGGTGTAATATGGTTTGGCTGTGTCCCTACCCAAATCTTATCTTGAATTCCCATGTGTGTGGGAGGGACCCGGTAGGAGGTATTCGCATCATGGGGCAGGTCTTTCCCATGCTGTTCTTGTGGTAGTGCATAAGTCTCACGAGGTCTGATGGTTTTATAAAGGGGAGTTTCCCTACTCAAGCTTCTCTTCTCTTTTCTGCTGCCATGTGAGATGTGACTTTTACCTTCTGCTATGACTGTGAGGCCTCCCAAGCCATGTGGGACGCCAAGTACATTACACTTCCTTTTCTTCCCAGTCTCGGGTATGTATTTATCATCATCATGAAAACAGACTAATGCAAGGTGATTACAGTGTTGGTGAAATAAGATGTTCCTATGATAAATTGCTAAGAATAAACGCAAATAATATTTAGTTTATACTATTCAACATTTTTGCCAAACTAAGTGCAGCTTTCATTTTAACTTTACTGCTTAGTTATCATTTACAAATTGTCATTGTGTCTTTGTGTTCTGCAACAAGTATTAAGAGTACTGTACTGAATTGGAGCAATAAAAGCCCTTTAGCATGCTCAGTGATTCAGTTAATCTTTTCTCTTTTTTTTTTTTTTTTTTTTTTTTTTTTTTTTTTTTTTTTGAGTAGTCGTCTCACTCTGTCACCAGGCTAGAGTGCAGTGGTGTGATCTCTGCTTACTGCAACCACTGCCTCCTGGGTTCCAGCAATTCTCCTGCCTCAGCCTCCCTAGTAGCTGGGATTACAGGCGCACACCACCGCACACTAGATGTCTCTAGTAAAAATTTTTGTATTTTTAGTAGAGACAGGGTTTCACTGTTTTTGCCAGGATGGTCTTGAGCTCTTGAACTCATGATCCAACCCCCTCAGCTTCCCAGAGTGCTGGGATGACAGGTATGAGCCACCATGTCCAGCAATTCAGTTAATCTTTATGAACAAAATGGTGGCCAGAAACATTTTTGAGTAGGTACTTATGTATTTCTAAGCGAATGTCATGCAACATAGTAGAGAATACAGAAGAAAAAGTCTCTGATGAAAAGCAAAGTTAACATTTACACGTGAAAACTGTTTCCTTGCCATGTTGCTTGACAAGTGATGTGGATAATTTCATCCCCTAGCGGAGGTTTGCAATTTGCACAACTGGTACTTACATCGATCTCATCAGAACCAAGCGAAAAAAAGTAAGCATTACCTAAATATCGTGCCTAAGATGGAAATAATCCATATGGAAAATGGGTTCCATTTTGTATCAGGAGATTGTTGTTTTGTTGGGTTTTTTGTTTTGTTTTAACCACAGCTTGATTGGTTCCTGGGGTCCTCTTTGTAGGTAGAAATCCATTTTTTCCTTTTGGTATAAACCTTTTCCCATCATAATCCAAAACATTGGTTAAGTCCTAATCAGTTGACTGGGAGGAACACAGCATAGGCAATAAGGTATCTGGCATTGTGTTAAGTATGAAATCCATTTTGTAAATGTGTATATGTGTTCAAAAGGAGAAATTAGCCATAAATTTCATATCTTAAAAAACAGATCCTATTACATTTAACATTGAGTCTTCCTCGTAAACATTATGTAGGAGGTTCATGGGAACAGTGACCTGCAGTTTAACTTTCATGGTTTCATTCCTACATGACCCAACTATTCTGGCACTACTGCTATCTACCGTGCAGGTCAGGGTAGATACCACACACCTCAGAGCTGTCAATGATCACCTTCCACTCAGTGACAGCACCTGATCTAACTGTAATATGATCCAGATGACCTAATATGGTCCCTCTTTCTTCTAACCGATACACACAGAAAGCTTCTGCATTATTTTTTCATTGTTAAGAGAAGTATCTTGGGAATATTTTTACATGTGAGTGTGTACGTGTGTATGTGTATGTACTGTCAAGTAAACAATGCTCACCATATTAATATTAATCAGTTACTTATCCAAGTACCAACTGTATCCTCTTTTTTATGTACCAGAATCATTACTATATTTGTTTTTGTTTCTCGTGTTTTAAAATACTGAGACAGAAAGATGCTGCCACATTCTCATTGGGTTCATATCAATATTTTCCTCAGAAAACTCAAGACCCTGTCTTAGGACCTGAGTCAGCCACCTCTTTTAAACCAGTTAGAGCCATGGAAAATCACTAGAGGTTGCTGATCTAACAATGTGGTCCTCAAACTTTCAGGAAAAACTAGGAGGTTTCTTGGGACGCACAACCTGAATCTGTGCTGACAATAATCATATGCAGCTGTTGAACACTGGAGTATGCATGGTTGGAATAACCGAGGGACTAAATTATCAATTCTATCTAACATTATATTTAAATGGCCACATGTGGCTACTGGCTATCATAAAGAATAGCACAGACATGAATGATTTTCATCATTCCAAAAAGTGATACCTTGGAAATTTAAATTCAGCAAGTACAGCAAGTAGCCTTCTAATCTGTATTTTGGGTAAGGGTGAAGTAGAGTCAGGATTTGAGGACTACAGAAATACATGGTGGAGAAGTAGAAACAGAATCGGAAGAAACTGGAAAGGCAGTTGAAAATTAGGTATAAGAATTGTATTTGTGGGCTTGGCACAGTGGCTCACACCTGTAATCCCAGCACTTTAGGAGGCCAAGGCAGACGGATCGCAAAGTCAGGAGTTCGAGGCCAGCGTGAACAACACAGTGAAACCCTGTCTCTACTAAAAATACAAAAATTAGCTGGACATGGTGGCATGTGCCTGTAATCCCAGCTACTAGGGAAGCTGAGGCAGGAGAATTACTTGAGCTCGGGAGGCAGAGGCTGCAGTGAGCCGTGATGGCACCACTGCACTCCAGCCTAGACAACAGACAGTGAGACTGTCCAAAAAAAAAAAAAAAAAAAAATTGTATTTGTACGGAGGGGACCAGGGTGAAATCTATATGGAAGGAATATTTTCCAAAATAGCCTAAGGGAGTATAGCTCCACAGAGTAGAGTCAACATCCCATAATATGAGTTATTCTGAAGCAGGGGACCATCAGATGCAAAAACTGGATGCATCTTGCAGTTCAGTGCAAAGTCTGTGAAGTATGGTGCACCATGTTATTTGATGTTTTGTCAGAGAAGCAGGAGGAGCAACTGGAATGAGGCATGGAAGGTGGGCTATAGGAGAAGGAAAAGGGGAGAATTTAAGTGAAATATAAAACAATACATAAATAGTAAAGAGAACACCACTAACATTTATCTGAGGTGCCATGTAATCGCACAAGGACCAATTGCTTGCCTACCTTAGTCTTAGAATTTAGCCAAGGAGATTATCTTGCTATGTATTGAATCAACCCAACTAAATATTTGTTATTTCATAGATCTTTAATATTTATATTACATTATTATTTTGCTCTTCAATGTAAAAATCTATCTTTCAGCCTAGCAAAAGGTACATACAATGATAGCTTTTCATAGTCACTACATATTGCAAAAAGGACTATATAAAAGAGCCATAGTACCTTTATCCTACTTGGACACTTCCCTGATCTCTTCTTTCCTATATGTTCTCTTTACTCAGATAGGAAAATGAGATAGATATATGTAATTAGAGACATAAAAACTGGCAGCTGCTGAGGAATACCGTTTCTAATATGGTAACAGGTTAATGTGCTACTTTGTCTAACAACTCCAAAATAATACTAAATACCGACACCAGGATGAAGTATTGGTGTCTCCACAATATATTTTTATTAATAATACAAATGAAAAACTACAAAAATGGACACTCTGGTTGCCTTTTCAGCTAGTAAATGAATTGCCCGTCTGGCCTGGTAGGTGTATGCAGTAGATGTGCAAAAAGTATTAGATGGATGAGTGACTGAGTAAATGAGTGGATTTACTCCCTGGAGAATTGATTAGTGGTTATCAACCAAGAGCTATAACCCACAACCACCTGGGGATTTATTTTTGTCATTTAGTTGTTTAAACTGTGTATGCTCAACTCTCAGGTTTCTGTACAACTTGAAGAGTGGAGGAAAGTCAGAGATGAGTTAGGATTAACAAGGGTATTATAAGTATTTTGAAAAATTTCCTGGGTCACTCTGTTAAATCCTATTCTCCCCACTACCGATCCCCGCTGAAAAACACTGTTGTACACAGTTACTAAATTGATGTGCAGTAGCAGTAATAACCATAGCAATAATATTGCTCATAAAATTTGATCTTAATTATAATCATGTCTTTTATTTATAGATTTGTCAAAAGACCTTTGCTTCTATCATCTCACTGGACAATCACAATGAGCAGCCAGGCACAGTGGCTCAAGTCTGTAATCCCAGCACTCTGAGAGGCCGAGGTGAGCAGATCTCTGAGGTCAAGAGTTTGAGACCAGCCTGGCCAACACAGTGAAATGCTGTCTTTACTAAAAATAGAAAAATAATTAGCTGGGCATCCCAGCTATTTGGGAGGCTGAGGCAGGAGGATCACTTGAACCAGGGATGCAGAGATTGAAGTGAGATGAAATCATGCTGCTGCACTCTAGTCTGGGTGACAGAGCAAGACCCTGTTTTAAAAAAAAAAGAAAACTTCAAGGACAGGATTAACACAACAGGTAAACAAAGTTGGTGATGTTTATTGTTTCCAGAAGAAGTTGTAATGCACAGAAAAATGAGAAAATGGAAAATTAGGTTATTAAAAAACATATCCAAAGAAAGGGATTTTAAAAGTGCCTTGATTATTATCACATTATACTTACAGCATTTTTGCTACTTCTATCATTGCTAACAATCTTTGTTGATTAGTATTACTGACTTTGAGTCCTTCTTTTCAGTAAAAACAATCTTAAATTAGATGTTGAGAAGTAAACAGTAGTCACTATTCTGTCCATCACTATATAGAATCAAAGAAATGGTATAATTCATCTCTCTTAGTCAAGGTAATCAACAAGATTTTTCCATCCAGAAACTAAGATTCTTAGTTCAGTCAACTTCTTTGAGCCGCAATTTCCTGATCTACTACATGGTAATAATTATATGTCTACCTAGCCATCCTCAAATATTATTGGGATGATCAAATAAAGTGAAGACATATTATAATACACGCATCTTTATCCTGTTTGAATTCAGCTATTTGTGCCCAAAGTTGAGAGACACAGTACAGTTTAAGTTGTGCTGGCATTTTCACCTACTGCATCTTAGGGTGGCTATGAATTAGGATAAAAGAATGTGGGGCCAAGCTGGAGAGAGAGAAAAGTAACTGCTTGCCCTTTTTGAAAGAAAGTGTACTGGTCCCTAAAATGGTGCTTTCCTAAGAGATTTTAATGAGTGATTTTGACTCCTGATTTTTGCCTCACTCACAAACTCTGGTACCAACGACTCTATACGTGGTGAAAATTCAGTGTTAGTGATGGACTTTTCTGTTAATGATCTCGACATTTTCTTATTGTGTATTAATTGTTATTGATCTATTTTTAAATCACAGACTCTAAGAACCTTCTCACAAGCAGACACAGGTGAATGCACATTTGTACAGAGTTTTCACATCATTCCACTAGAATTTTGGGTCTACTGAAATCCACATTAAGAATCTTCTCATTTAAAGAAAGCTTCCCTAAATTATGTCCACAGCCCAAGACTCTAATGATGACACATTCTCATTATAACAGCAAGAGATTGCCTAAGTAGTTCTCAACCAAGTCTTTTCTTGTCTCCTAAGTAAAGCTCCAGTGCCATCAGGGATCTTTTCCAAAGAGGTACACACATTGACCGCTGGAGTTTGGGCATTACCAGGCAGGTAACCACCCAGCTTTGTTTCCATTTTTCCCCTCTGGTCAAAGCATAAGCTGTATTTTAGTTCTGACACATTTATCCATTCAGAAGACAGTGAGGATGACCTAACTGTCTATCACCATGTACTCTTCAGGCCAAAATGGGGTTGTTGTCTCATTTGTAAGGCAGGCAACAAGGGTGATCTTAGGTAGATGGGAAAAATGGAAAATCCAAGCTGTTCAACAGTAAAATCTGATATTCTACATCACCACAAGTTAGGCCAGCAGCCTTTCTACACAGGGCCACGGAAGTTCAAAAGACACATCATAAGCCAAGTATGACAAATGAGGCCTAGGTCCCCATCTGCTTAAATGTGCTGAAAATTGACACAATTCAATGCAAATATGGCTCCACAATGCAGGCATGTGACTGCATTTTTTCTTTGTGAAAACCAAAAACGTGTCCATGTTTATACCATCCCTCTAAATTTTTAAATCCCCAGTAACTTCCTTCAAATCTGTTTTCTGCTACCACAAAACAAGTGATGGAATTCCATGTCATCGTAAACCTATTTTGTTGGTAACTTCATCTCCAATGATGAGACTTCCACAAGAGTCTGAAAAAAACAGCATGACAGGATAAACAGAGGGAGACTCACCACCTCAAAGGTGCCTAGTATCAACAAATTCTACATTCCAGTGCTTATAAGGGAATTCAGTATTCCACTCAGAAGTTCATATGTACTGAGGTCAGTCTCTAATAAGTCATCTATGTTATGTGGGTACCTGACCACTATCATTTGACTTTTCAATGTCTGATAGCTCTTTGACATTCCACTACTCATTCAAAGAAAGACTTGCAGCCAGTTTAGCAAGTTCTTTGTGCAAGACAAATGAATAGTTCATTAACTTTGAAATCCAGCTGAAGTTAAAATATAGGTGATTCTTGAACCTATGTGCCGGAAGCTTTTGATGAAATCACAATTAATTTTCCCCCCTGAAATACAGAGTAGGCAGAAGCTGCTTTTTAATCATCACTCTTTCTCTATTTTATATGAATACCAATGGATTGTGCAATACTATTTTAAAAAACATTTAGAAGGAAAACTCATCACCGGTTGCACATTATTTTTTTTATAAATGTCATTCTACATTTATGCCGGCAATTGCAGCAATCTATGCAAACCAGATTTGAATGGTTAGCAAAGCACAGTATTTACAAACACCTTGGACACTTTAGCATTCACACTCTTTCTTCCTGCCACAGTGAATTGGAATTGGATACCACAGCTGCTGTCAGATCCAAACACGAGCGCATCCTTCAGCTGCCGCCCCCTACCAAGAACGCCAGGCAAAATCTGCCCATCCTTCATCCACATCTCCTACCCTGTAGCTCGCAATTAGTATTTTCAGTGGAAAAGGAAAATCAAAGGAAACCAGAAGTACAGCTTCTTCCCCATCACAGATGGGATATGGGAGCTGTCAGTTGTACACTTCTGCATCCCTCCCGAACTAACACTACCCTCTTCCCACCCAACCATTACCACCACAATTTTAGACAGTAATATCTAATCAACAAAACCCACTGGGAGTTACCACATTTTTTTAGTAATTAGAATAACATCCCATAAGCCTTTGAAGCATTTTCCCCATCAGTCTATAGCTAACTCCCTCCTTTCCAACCCTACCACAGAAATCATGGTACCATGTTATGGCACTGCAGATGATTTTTAGGAGCTACAGAATAAAGCAACAGACTATCATCTGTTTTTCTTGCTACCCAGAAATCACATAATTATTTGTCCATAGTATGAGATAAGCACATTCTATTATTCATCCCTGTATCTACTGTAGCTATTTGAATCTAAACCTGCTTGTGTTCAGGGAGACTTTTAATAGCTACCTTTTCAGAACAACTCATTACTACAGGTATTTTAATATTTCTTGTTGCCTGTTTTTCCACCAGTAACAGGTACTACTAGAACTACATGCGCCAAGGTAGAATTTAATGAAACCTAATGTTCATTCAAATGAATCTCCCATGGCTAAATAGATAATATTGAAACACAAATATTTGTGTGTTTGCAGCAGATTCTCTAGAGAAAGGCACAGGCAATGTGACTAATGAGTGACAGTTTCTTAAAGGTTAATATCTTCTTTAATCTATTTCTATAACAGAAAGGGAAAATACTATATTAAGTATTGGGTATGCTTTGGGGATTACAGAAACAATTTCAACTCTTATGTATATGTCAGACCATAGGGAAAACAAGAAATCCTACACACATATTTTATTTCATGAAACTCAAAAGTGCTTTAAATACATTTTTTCTTTCTTATTAAAGAAGTGCCTTCAATGTATGTGACCACATATATGTGTGTGTAAAAAAGAAGAGAAAAAAATTGCCCTTAATACTGAACCAGGGGCTGTGATTGTCACGTCAGGTAATGAAACCATTAAATGCACGGTATTAAGAAGAGACAAGATGCAATTAGCCAAGAAATTACTCTGATCTCAGTGACATTTTCAAAAAATCATAATACAATATACATCGGAAGACGTGATTGACAGCCTAATCCAGTTTTGATGGAACGTAGTCCACATACTGTGAGTAAAGCAGTGCATGGCCAGATAAAGCTCACAGCTGTGAATCTCTGATATGTCCTTACAGTCTTGTCACCCAGGAAATTCCTCAGGTTTAAAAGATGATGAAAGTATCGACCATTAATGACAGGATCATCTCCTGCCCTGAAATAAAATGTACTAATCCCTTTTGCTAGGTCTATGAATTCCTAATATAAATTATATAAACTCTAGTAATTCATCTCTGTTAGCACAGTTGTGTTTGGAAATTGTACAGCAGTCTTTGCCCTATTTGAAATGCTAGATGAAAGTAAGACATGTTCGTTTAAGCTGCAGCATAAAGTAATTTAACAGAGGGAACAGAATAACTTCTGAGTAATGAGAACTACAGATGTAAAAAAAAAAAAAAAAAAAGGGAAGTTGGAAAGTTCTAAGGTGGTTTGATGGATTTATGTTTCATCTTTTCAAAGAGGCTAAAAATACAAATGTACAAATTTTAATTAAACATAGGTCCTTTAACATTGACTATTTAAATAAATGACAAAACAGTTTGTGATTAACAAATAATTACATGGAATTAAGAATTATTAATCAGAGACCTTAGAATTTTCAAATAAACAGTATTAAGGAATAGCTAAAGATGAGTTATATCAGTTTTATAATTGCATGTGATTATGTTAATGAAATAGTTAAGTATAGACCCACATATATATTCTGCATTAGATACAGACAATGCGTGAGATATCTACATAGAAACACATAGCAAAAGAGTAAATAAAGGATGTCATTTGAAGTCTACAATTATTCTATGGTAGCAAAGCACCTAAAAGGCAATGCTGTTCCTATCGATGCATTTATAATCTAATTACTTTAATTATATTTACTAATTTTTCTTTGTTTTCAAATTTGAAAACTAAGCATTCTTCACAAGTACATTCCTCAGCTGCCCGCCAACAAGAACTCTGTTATACTTGGTTATTTATTATTCATGGATAAGTATAGACTGACTTAACTGCTTTCGAAATGGAACTTGAAAAAATAAAATACTTACTTAGGAGCATGACTAAATTGCAATCAGTTTCATTTTTTAAATTAATATACTAGATCTTATCTATGGGGAGAATAATTACATTATAAAGATGCTGACAGTACTCGAAATTGATAACTGTCCTTTGACATACAAATGGCTAACAGGTATAGTAAAACAGTATGAAGATTTCTCAAAAAACTAAAAATAGAGCTATCATATGAGCCAGCAATCTCACTGCTGGGTATATATCCAAAAGAAAGAAAATCAGTACATCAAAAAGAGATCTGTACTCCCACATTTATTGCAGCTCTATTCTTAATAGTCAATATACGGAAGAAACCTAAGTATCCATCAGTGGATGAAGGCATAAAGTAAATGTGGTACATATCCACAGTGGAAATTACAATGGCTCACACCTGCAATCCCAACACTTTGGGAGGCAGAGGCGAATGGATCACTTGAGGCCAAGAGTTTGAGACCAGCCTGGCCAACATGGTGAAACCACATCTCTAATAAAAATATAAAAATCAGCTGGGTGTGGTGGTGCATGCCTGTAATCCCAGCTACTCCAGAGGCTGAGGCAGGAGAATCACTTGAACTTCAGAGAGGAAGTTGCAGTGAGCCGAGATCACACCACTGCATTCCAGCCTGCACACAGAGGGAAGCTCTGCCTCAAAACAGACTAAAAGAAAAAAGAAATCCTGTCATTTGCAACAAGATGGATGGGACTGGAGGACATTACATTACGTGAAATAAGCCAGGAACAGAAAGATAAATATCACATGTTCTCACTCATATATGGGACTTAAAAAAAAAGAAAAAATGAACTCATGGCATTAAAGACTGGAATGATGCTTGCCAGAGGTGGGAAGGTGTGACAAAATGGGGAGGAGCAATAAAGTGAAAATGGGTAATGGGTACAAACATACCAGTTAGATACAATGAATAATGTCTAGTATTGTGTGGCACAATACAATGACTATAGTTGACAATAATTTATTATATATATATATATTTTTTTTTTGGGGGACGGAGTTTCGCTCTTGTTACCCAGGCTGGAGTGCAATGGCGCAATCTCGGCTCACCGCAACCTCCACCTCCTGGGTTTAGGCAATTCTCCTGCCTCAGCCTCCTGAGTAGCTGGGATTACAGGCAGGCGCCACCATGCCCAGATAATTTTTTGTATTTTTAGTACAGACGGGGTTTCACCGTGTTGACCAGGATAGTCTTGATCTCTTGACCTCGTGATCCACCCGCCTCGGCCTCCCAAAGTGCTGGGATTACAGGCTTGAGCCACCACGCCCGGCCAATTTATTATATATTTTAAGATAACTAAAAGAGTTAAATTGGAATATTTCTAACACAAGGAAATAATAAAGGCTTGAGATGATAGAAACTTCAATTGCTCTGATTTGATAATTACACATCATATGCCTGTATCAATACATCACATATACCCAGTAAATATCCACAATTCTTATGTACTCATAATTGAAAACTAAAAATTTTTAAAATGATAACTGCTCTTTAGAAATTCCTTATACAATTGACAAACCACATGAATCATGAATCTTTTCTATAGCAATACTTTATTTTCAATAGCAGCCAACACTTTCACTCTATTTATTTGCCTTATCAATTGGGTGTCAAGTAACTTTATTCTTCTCTCTGAAACCAAAGCTATGTTCAACTGGTAAAGATTTGCTAATATAATGTTATTCTAAAGAATTTGGACAGCACCATTATTTATAATACCCCAAAAGTAGACACAATCCAAATGTCCATTAACTGGTGAATGGATAATCAAAATGTGTTGTCGCCATACAACAGAAAACTATTCTGCAATGAAAAGGAACCAGCTATTGACACACACTAAAACAAAGTTGGATGTTTGAAACATGTTAAGTGAAAAAAGCCAGATGTAAAAGGACATACATGATTCCACTTACATGAAATATCCAGAAAACGGAAATCTGTAGTAGCAGAAAGTAAAACAGAGGTAGTTTGGAAATAGGATTGGGCACAGGGATTAATTCCAAATGGGTATGAGGTTTCTTTTTGAGATAATGGAAATGTTTTAAAATTGGATTGTGGTAATAATGCACAACTCTGTAAATTTCCTAACACTTATTGAGCTGTATATTTAGGATGGCTGAATTTTATGGTATGTAAATTATACCTCAATAAAGCTGTTTTAAAAAGAGAACAAAAAAGATTAAATACGATGTCATTTCTACTTTCAAAAAAAGCAAGAAGAATTTGGAAACAAATACAAGGGCAGATTACAATAAGCACCTTTGAAGAAATCAACCTCAAGTCTTCCTAAAGTGATTGCATAGTGGGAATGATATTAATTTGAAATAACAATTATTGCATGTGTGCTGCCATATGGAATGCCGTTTTATTTATTAATGATGACTTTTGCCTTGAAATCAAGTCTCAACCCAAGCAAAGGAGCTGAGCAATTTTCAAATAAACTAACAATCAGACAGCTTATTTGAAAAGGAAACACAGACCTTCATTTTATACCAATAGCCTATCCATCTCGCCAAAAAACTGCAGGAGAAATCATTATCCCCACATACACCTCTCCTTCCATCCATGAAAATTTATTTTCACAAAACGCACCCTGAACTTCAGAGCCAACAGTATTCCCTATTTTGAGAGTTCTATAGGAAAAAGAACAAGGGAAAACCAATTCTTTTATGTCTGCCTAGAGAGTTATAGTAAAAACCATTGTCATGATCAAAAACTAACAATGTACATAAATTCTTACTACTTGCAGGGATTAAAGATACCCCACAGGTATGATGGGTTACATATGACTCAAGCCCCTCAAACTTCAGCCAGTTTCAGCAAACTTGAAACTTGAGCCAACCTGCATTTTATGGGAGGTAAAGGGAAATATCTTATTTTATGTTAGTTACTTGAAATCTTTAAATATGTGCACAATAATCTCACTCCATAAAATAGAAGCACATCAACTTTAAAAATCACACAGAGGGGCAAGGAGGGGGTGAGATAATGGATTGTGCCACTTATGACTAAGTTTTACAAAATACTGCAATTCCGCTGTTCTAAATGGCTTTAAATGTATTCAAGATGGGCAGAACCGTGGGTGTTAACATACTTGGCAACTTGTTAATGTTTAGAAGGTGCTTGTTCTAGAATCATTATTTACATTTGAATGTTTAACATACTGGATCTTAAACCCCATGGTATTTTCTTTATATTCCAAGCTCCAGCATCTTTTAAATCACCCTCAAATTGTGTTCTCTTTACAATTCTTTTGGCCACTTCTGTTGTAGTTTGAAGTATCAACTTTTATGACTATTTTTTCCTAGAAAAGTACTTTTAAAGCAAAAATAAAGATTAAACGTTTTCAAGTTCTTAACAAGTTTAAGTAGCAAAGAAAAAGAAAAGAAAAAAATTTTTTAGCCAGAGTAAAGAAAAAAATGTAGCCACAAAATAAAATGTAAAACTAAAGTTACTGTGAAACTCCTGGTAATCAACTCTCAGTATTCTATGCCACTTATTTATTTTATTTTATTTTACTTTATTTTATAGACAGGGTCTCACTCTATCACTCAGGCTGGAGTGCAGTGGCATGATCTCAGATCACTGCAACCTCCGCCTCCCAGGTTCAAGCCAGTCTCATGCATCAGCCTCCCAGGTAGCTGGGTTTTCAGGCATGCGCCACCATGCCTGGCTAATTTTTGTACATTTAGGAGAGATGAGATTTCACTGTGTTGGTCAGGCTGGACTCAAACTCCTGGCCTCAAGTGATCCGCCCACCTCTGCTCCCAAAATGCTGGAATTACAGGCATGAGCCACTGTGCCCAGCCCAATTGTTTATTTAAGCCTGCTGATCATAGAGTAGAGGACAACCCTGAAAATCTGAAAATGTATTAAAATTCAGTCCAGAAAAAAATTCCTAGGCATTTTGACAATGGAAAAAAGCATATATAATTTTCCAAAATGTTCACATACGACATTTTTTTTCACTTTGGAAAATCACAATGGTACTTTATGTGTCAGTATGATTGTTTCTTTACTTAAGGTAACTAAAGATCATTGACCTGAATTGTTTCCAATTGCTTTACATTATCCACATTTTAATCCACAAGAGCACAAATCATTGAAATGTAGCATTTTTAAAAAAATGTGTAATTTTTAGGGTATTTTGTATTATTTAGAGAAAGATAGTTTAACTCAAAAAAATGACTCCAATTTTAAATGGGTCAAAAAGTAAACAAATATTCTTAAAAGACTGTGTTAAAATGCACAGAGATAGCACTAATATTTGAGAATCTTTTACAGAGTTTTACCAAAATTTGCCATTTATTTTCTATCTCTGGGCAATCAGCTACAATTTTGGCAATGTGTTCTAAAGCAGAAAACTAATGACCTAAATGTAAAGCAAGCTTATCACTGGCTACTCAGGTTACTATTTCAGTTGATATAGTACGAAGGGTTAAACAGACAAGCAGAATAAACTGTTTCAGGGCCATTAACATTTCTAACTTTAAAAATCACTACCTTTCTGGTGTATACTGATTATGAAATGCCGTCTGTAAAAAAAAAAAATGCACCACTCTAGGCAAAAACATTGCATATTTAGTCTGTCGTTAGACTTTAACGATTAACCTGACATTTCTCTTTTAATGTAAAAATTCATTTGCAAAGACATTCTTCACAAGCAAAGAACAACTGCTGTATCTCCCTATGCCACAGTCAGACCTGGATAGCCAAAGAGAAATGAATAAAACACAGAAAAATCTTTGGAAATAAATCTTAATCTCTAGAATATTAGTTCAGAATTCTTACCCAGAAGATTAACCCTTTTCTGTATGCATCAGAAACAATGGCATATGAAATAGTCTCAATGGTTATAAGCACAAGTACATCACTGGTGTTTCATTCCAAAGGGTTTTACCACACACACGCCATTCCTGGGAACTAATTTAATATTTAAGGGAAAATATTCAGTAATATACACTTAAATTGCTATTTTGGAAGAGGGAAAGGAGAGAACAAAGGAGGAAAAGAGGGAAGGAATGACGCAGGGAAAAAAGAATAAAGAAATGGAGGGAAAGAAGAAGGTACTCCCCAGTTACCATGTACTCTTAATCATAATTTAGATGGCCAAAATCTACTTTTTGAAATTATTTATATAGGGACAAATTTTCTCACCCAAACGCTTTCTTTAAAATATATATAGATATATAGATATATAGATATTAACAACTTTAAAAGCATCATACAATTAATATAAATCAAAAGGACTAAAAATTAATGTAAATGCTACTTATAGAATTAAGACACAGCAATAATGGAAACGCTTGCGTAAAATAGAATTGCTTCTGAATTTTCTGAGCTAGGATTTTTGTTTTCCACTTAAAGCAAATGTTAATTTTTTTTTTTCTGTCAAAATCCTAAATAGCTTTTTGACAGGTTTGTTATGGTTAATTAATTACTTTCATTTGCACTAAGTTGTATACTTGAAGATGGATAGTACATGATAACAAGGCCAGCCTCTGTGAGGGAGACCTTTGGCGGTCTATGCAGTCTGCTGCCTCATTACAGAACTAGCTATCTGCAGGAAGCCTGACTTTGAAAGGTAGAGCACGTCCCATAACACCCTCCTCTAACTGAGATGATTGTAGCTTCTTCCGAAAAGTGATGATTAGGAGAGAGAAAAGCAAAACGGAATGCTGTATGAATATTTCATGTAAATGAAAGCAGGCACTTAGTGAACGTGCATCTTGATTGATGCTAGAGTGCCTCTAAACGTCTTGACATTGAAGGGTTCCCACTCTCCTTCCCTCGATGACTGCTTCAAGAGCTGCAGTTAATAGTGGAATATGACCATATTTAGCTGAAGGGCTCTTTATTACTGGCTGATATTAAATAAGACCACAGGCCTCGGGTTAGCATAAGAGAATTCTAGATAAAAGAGACTTCAGAGAGAACACTAAATGAGATATGACAGTTATGTTTTATTTTGGTTTTTATGTTTTCCCTCTCTGGTGCATAATTGTTTATTTCACTTTTAACCTCCCTCAAGAAAGAGCCCAAGGACTCAAATTGCTTTGCAGAAAGAAGCCCAATAAACAAAAACGGGATGATATTAAGATGAATACGTACATGATCGCCAAATCATCTCAGTATTTAATAGAAGTAATAGTAGTAGTAGTTACAGTAGTAGTAAGAAACAGGAGCACCCTCATCATGAGAGTTTTTAGAAATATAATTTTTTAGAGATAAGTAACATTTTTCTAAATTTGTGCAATAAACCATCAGTTACTTAGCCTCCCTCTGTTCATGCATGTTTTATCTTCGTAGCAAGTAAGGAGACCACCTAAGAAAGTTAAACAATGGAATAATTTCAAAATGCAAATTCAAGTCTTTAGAAACTCATTTCTATGTGGCAGGAGTGAGAAGAACAGCAGTGACAGGCCTGCTGACATCACACAACACCTCCCCACCCCAACTTTAGAGACTTCCGTCATTTTCCTCCAGAAATTACTTAGTTGACTGCCATTTGCTTAAATCAAAATTTCAGCCTCCATTGGCTCCTCACAAATCATCCATCATTGAAAGGTAAATCAAGTCTCCGGGAGCTATGACCACCAGAGATTTCCATCCATGGTTCCACCAGACAAAGAACCCAGAGAGAATCACTGGCAATATCCCAGCATACTAGAAGCTCCCAGCATCAGATGCACCTGTCTTCTGTGAGTTGCCTAACTACAGAAAGAAAGGGAGAGAGCTAAAGGAAGTATCTCGGAGAGCTCACTTAGAAACCTTTATCTGTGTTTAAAAATTCAGTTCCACAAAATGATGGGCTGCACAAAGTCCAGTCACGTGATTTGTCCTTTGCAAATGTTTCTTCTCTTCTGATCTCACTTAGAGACTTTTAGGACACCTTTAAGGGGAGAGTTAATACGTTCATGCAGGAACAAAACTAAACTTGACGTGTACAGAAACACATGCATATGAATTTAAGAATGAAGAACTTGACATGCTCTTAAGTCTACTAAGCTCTGCATCACTGAGTCATAGAACTGAAAAGACTTCAAAAACACGCAGGCCTACTTGTGATTAAAGAAAGCAAAGAGAGGAACTTGCCAAAAATCACATACTTAAGAGCAGCAAAATCAGTCCTAAGTTTTAGATCTTATGATTCTGAACCTTTTTTGTTATGTCACCAAAATCATTATATCATTTATATGGTTTTAATTTACATGGTGTGTTTCTTTCAAATATTCAATTTTTAATTCATAATAAACTATCTTTTGTCTTGCAGTATCTGGATCCTTCTCAGCACTTGTTTAAGTAATCAACCCAAAGGTAGCAATTCTACTAAAGATAATAATACGTCACATAACTTATACAAGTTTGCAAAATACTTAACATTAATTATTTGACTGAGCCCATACAGAGGTCTTCAGAAGGAGGCATTATTCTGCTTTAGAGAGGAAGAAACTTGGTCTTTCCTTAGTGTAAATTAAACTGAGGTTGACTTCCTTGCTTTAGTTGTCAGATACTGTGAATGACAAAAGCAGAGTCTCATTACCCCATCTTCTGGCTGCAAGGTTGTTGCTCATTATCCCTCATTCTGCTATGTAATAAGCATTTATTAAATACCTACTACGTGCTAGACTTCTGATTCAGTCCCAAGGTCATATATCACCACGCAAAGACTCGTGCACATTTTTTCCACACTGGAACGAATGCAATCTTTCCATATTTGTCCAATCAAGTTTTGTCTAATAGTCAAGTAGAGTTAGCATTTAAGAGCTGACCTTATCCTTGCTTAATTTTTATCTACTATTTTTCCTCTGTTTTTCACAGATGCCCCATATGGTACACATATGGCTTCCAAGTGAGGTCTTTACATCTAACTCTAAATACACAGATGCATTGACTTTTCAAATGACATTAGTCCTATAAGGCGAAACAAAGAAATCCTGCAGTCCTGTCGGCTTTCAGTGAGTTACAAAGCCTGACAGTAACACATGCAGCACTCAGGGCCACAGGAAGCAGGCATGAAAAAAAACTGCATGCAGCATTTGGAAAATGACAAGTGGTGGATCCCGGATGCTATTATTATTATTATTATTATTATTAAAATAAAACAGAGATTTAATCTAGTCAGGCAACTGTGTAGTCAGGCAACTTGTGTAGTCAGGCAACTGACTTTAATAACTGTAAACTGAGGCTTACATCATACTGCACCCAACCTAATGCTTTAATTAAGTTTTGAGGCAGCCTCTGACAACAGTCATAGTGCACACACAGGCCACGAGCTAACGGCCGCTCTCTGTCTGCCCGAGCGCAGTCCCTGGGAGCCAGGCAGGAGCAGCAGCCATTGATGCCACCGTTAGATATTTATGAAAGAGATGCTCTGAATTTTATCGTAGTGGTATAGATCAATTTTCCGGACAGAGTCCTTAACAGTGTATTCAGAGGCTAGGTACAAAACCAATTTTATCTGCTTCAGTGATGTGTGAACTGTATGAGGAAAGACATCTCCCAACTCTCTGATAGCTTATCTTCCCTGGTGACCATTTATGCATGCTCTTGTAAATATACATATTTTACAAGGGAAGGGAGGGGGAGAGAGATGCTCTTTAAACTCTCCTTTGAGATGACCTTGAAGTAGGAGCATTTGAATCTTCCAGGAAATTAGCAGCCAAGTGTATTTTGATAATGATGGGTGGGTTGGAAGTGCCACTCATACAATGGGCAATATCCCCAATAGTGGGCTCTTGACCAAACGTCTTTCTCTCTGACGCCATTTCTTCAAGGAGTCAGAGAAAAACAGAGCTGCCCGGGGCCTGGAAGTCACGTCCTTCCCCTCAACACTGGAGAGCTTAGCTGGTACAGAAGCTATTACAAAACAAAGTAACTATGAAAGAGAGGTTGATTTGGTATTTTCTCAAGCATGTAAGTCTAATGAACATCAAGGGAGAAATGAAAGGACCCTTCCAAGCAAATATACAGGTATTTGGTTACTTTCGCACACCAAGCACTATGGTAGGACAACAGCAGTGAAAATCAGTCTTTGTTTTATCTTGTATACATCAAGACTGCACATCCATATGTAAGCTGCATTTCCCTTATTTTCAGTTTCTAGGCTGTATGGACATAGGATGCCACTTTAATTCTTACACACTTTCTCTTTTTGGGTGCTTCCCCTCCCATAATTTTGAGTATCCACCTAAAGCGTGATTCCTTTCATACGCCCAACACTTGAGCTTACCTATCCAGTGTGCCAACTTCATATGCATTGCCATGTACTTTCAAATAAGCACTTCTTTCTTGCCTAGACCAGAGGTGGGTTAAGTTTTCTGGAAAAGGACCAGATAATAAATATTTTGGGCCTTGAGAATCTTATGGTCTCTGTTGCAACAACTCAACTCTGCTGTCATAGATTACACACAAACGAATGTGGCTATGTATCAATAAAACTTTATGTACAATGAAATTTGAATTTCATATAATTTCCATATTTCACAAAATATCTTTTTTATTTTATACAACCACCTTAAAAGGGGTGGAAATCATTCTTAGTTTTCAGGCCATACAAAAAGAGACAGAACGTGAAATTTGGCCCCTGGGCTAGAATTTACTAACCCTTGGCCTAGAGAAAACTTACAAGTCAGAATTACATATGCTACCACACTTAGCATTTTAAAAATATTCCATACATGGATATTTTTTCCTAAATCATGTAGTACTGTATTTTACAATTAGCTTAACTTTTACAACACCTTAAGTGGCCAGCAATGGACAAGGCAGCCTGGCTTATGGTGAATCACTGCTGTGTGAAACCCCAGGCAGAAAAACAATCAAGTAAGATGGCCAAGAAGAGAAACAGAACTTTTAATATATTTAATCCACTAAAATATATCATCACACAGAGCTTTGGATATGTTCCGCATTCATAACCATTGGGTAGTCTAACTTGACCTTTATATACCCTAGCAATCACATACGCCTTTCAACTATATACAGATAGTTGCCTATTTCAGTCAAAATAAATTACAACAAGCACCTCCGACCTTCTATCTCTCAGCTGATGATGTTTGAGTCCATCAAAATCAGTATGATTGGGAAGTTGGAGGAAGGCAGACTGGGAGAAGTGGCTATTGCTTCTTTCATACCTTACATCAGATGAACCACGGTATGGTGGATTTTGGTGTCAGAGAGACCTCAGCTTGGATTCTGGTCTTATTTACCTCTGTAAGCTCCAAAGCACTACACATAGAAATCACAGTACTAAATGTATAGATTTTCACGAGCTTAAGGGAGATAATTATCCTAAAGCCTTGCTCTCAGTAGGTGTCCGGTGAGTCTCTGCACCATTCCCCTTTCCAAGGCATCTTTGGAAAACAGAGAGAGAGCCCTGTAAGTTGGTGAGCTGACATTGTTGCTTTTTTCTTCAGATTACCCTGTTGCAAGTTTTTGAGAGGACATTTCTTCCCATTTATTCTTGTATAGTCTGTAAAGGAAGCCTGGTGGTTAATGTGACTTTACTTCTTCTTTCAGTCAGGTTTATTCCATCAAACTCCCAGGATATTTTTAAGCGGAGAAGCATTTCCGAGTGCAATATATTTTCAGTTTCATGGGTTCAGCTTGATGGTGCCAATTCCAGGAGAAATTGCCTGTTCACAAGCAGGTATCATTATGGATTCAATGGTAATGGCATTCTCAGCTATACAGAGAGCCAGTAAACTGTGATTCCTGAACTGGCCAACTTGAATAATGAGAAGAATCTTCATTCTGGCCAGGAACGTGAGACAGCCTGTGACACAGTGAATTTTTTCAGGTGAACAGTGGCTGGAAATGCTCTTTCCATTCTGCTATAGCCTGAATATTTGTGTTCCCCCACCAAATTCAAATATTGAAATACTTATCCTCAATGTAAGGGTATTAATATTAGAGGGTGGAGAGTTTGAGAGGTGATTAGGTCATGAGTGGACTCTTCATGAATGGGACTAGTGCTCTTATAAAACAATCTCAAGAGAGATTCCTCACTCCTTCCACCTTGGGAGAGCACAGCTAGAAAGAGCCATCTGTGAACCAGAAAGCAGACACTACCCAGATGCTGAATCTACTAGCATCTTGATTGTAGACTTCCTAGCATCCAGAACTATGAGAAATACATTTCTGTTAATTACAAGTCGCCTAGTCTACACCAGTTTGCTATAGCAGCCTGAACAGACTAAGAGCCATTACTTGCTTCAATCTACCTTTGCTCTTCTGCCCTGTCCTGTGCTCAGACCCAGGAACATGGAAATCAGCAAGCCATAGTCCCTGCCATCACTGTCCCACAGTCCGGGGTGGGACAGATGTTCAGAGACAACAGCACACCACGAGAGGCTGCATAAGCATCTACAAGTGCTGTCCAAAGATGTTTGCCTGCAGAAACGGGAGAATTCACTAAGGAGATGAACTGTAATCTCAGCCTTAAAAGATGAGTAGGAGTTTGCCAAACACAGAGAACACTCCGTATAGAACAAACAGAGAAGACCAAGTAAAGAACTTCCTTGGCAAGTCCCCGATGCCTGCTGGGCTGACGGGAGCACACTTTCCTGTGAGCCGCCGCTTTGCCTTGTGAAGTCCTTCATTTGAAATTCATTACGCTGTTTCTGTCTCCCCACTAACCTATAGATTACCCAAAGGCAATGCGCCTCTACCTAAAGAAAAGGGAATAATCAAAATATTTAGAGGATTAACAAAAAATGAAAGAATAGTTTAACCTCAACTGCACTTCTGAAACATTGTTATACAGAGAGGCAAGTAATTGATAACCTATGAAGTTCATTTGTAACTACTCATACACCCTGTCTCAAGAATTAATCATTTTTTAAGGGACATAATCAATGATAAACCCACATTTGTTATGTGAATGAATGACACTGTGAAAAACATTAGGCAAAAAGTAGACCTCTTCAAATATTAGGGTATATCAAAATAAATAAATCTACAAGAACTGACACTTTAAGAGGAATTCTGAAAAAAAAAAAAAAAAGAATAAAGAATAAAAAGAGGAATTCTGAAATTCTGTCCTCTCTGTTGCTGAGCTTCGAGCACTGGGAACCTCCGCAATGCCTGTCCCACTGGCAGGAGGTGTCTGGAGCGAGTCCTGCTGACCCACAGCAGATGTGAGTCGTATTTGGGGTAAGTTTGTCAAGCTGCTGCTATCTCCTTCTGCAGCACATTTACCTGGCCCCTGGAATTCAGCTTCTACTTCGTATTCTAAGTCCCTGAATGGGATTACAACTGAACCACAGCTTACTTTGCTAAAACCTTGACATCCTGCCTAGACCTTTCTAAAGGCCTGACTGTGTCTCTAGAAACCTCAGCTACACACACACCACGGTCCTGGGCCTCCTTGTATAGATTACCCAGAATAGCATTGGTAACAGCCTCCCCTCTTCCTACCTTCCTCTTTCTGGAGACTTCCTACTTCAGTACACCAGTTTCTTTACATCACCCCTGTCCACATTAACCAGCCAAGCTTCGCCACACCCCCAAAGACACTGAACATTTGGATTGCTAGCTCCTCACTCTATTTTGAACAATTCCACCACAGATCAAGGGACCCAAGGCTATACTCAACATTCCCCATCCCTGACTCTGGGCTTCCCTGTGCCCCATTTGCCTAGCCCAGAGGCTTGGTTCTCCATGAAGCCAACCATGGACAGAATACTTACAACCGCATTGCTTTCCATGGAAGGTCTGTTTAAAATACTAAGTATTTGAAGGTGTTTTTTATAAATGATGGGGATGACAATTTCTGCTAATGCAAGTATGTCTTAAACATCTGTAAATTAGCAAATAATGAGTGTTACCTCATTGTGGAACTGAAATTCAGGTTTCAGAATCTATTAACATCATAATACACCTTTTTTAAAAAAATTCCTTCACCCTGCAGAGCTTGGTAATATATAGACTGTACGCAAAGATGTAAGCAAAGTTACCTCTATTTCTAGCCATGGTTTTAAAGTGCACTCTCCTACAACCTAATATTGCATGTTCATTTCCCTAGCCTTTAGCAAAACCTATGAAGCAATCAGGTGAGCAGCAAGCACATGAAAGAAAATACCTAAAATAATCTCAATCTCATATATCCCCAAAGGAGAAAAAAGCCTGAATACAAAAATATTTTCAGTGCTTTAAACGTTTGAGCCCATAAAGCATTTTTTTTCCTTTTGTTGATAGCGCCGTTCATATTTAGCCACTTTGTTTCCCTTTGCTATGAACTATCATTACCCCTCAAACCCAGCCAACCTTTTAGGTACATTTAACAATTATTCTTATTTTACAAATCAAAATAAGTCTAATTAAAATTATAAGAGCCATACTAATCTTAAGAGCTGAGATTTTAAAGAAAACCTTTAGTGTATTTATATTGTCATTTACTTTTCATTTCCAATTTGCTGTCTTCACTGGTTAGACAATTAACCAGTATTCAAGTCTGTAAAGTACTGAGAAGCATGAAATTTACATAAATAAAATAAATTAACACAGTTAAACAATACAATATTGCCTCCTGACATCCCCATTTTCAAATGTCATCAACAAATAATCAAGATATCGAGTCAGGATAGGCATTGTTCCTTAATAATTGCTTAGATTATCACAGATTCACTAATTATTACAATTTTATACCAGAAATTTGTTTTTAATCCAGGGAACATATTGCTAATGACTGAAACATCTAACAGCATCATCTTTTCTAACAGCAGCAAAATGCCAGGGAATTGATTTTAATTAGGTTTTAGAAAAAGAATTATGTGAAATTCAAATATGTCATTCAATTTATATGTCAAGGAGACTCTCAAAAAGGATTATGTGTTTAGCTGGACTTTGGGATAGAGGCAGATTTTTGGAATTCTGCAACTGATTTTTAAACCTCTCCTATACATTCTACTGATGAGTATCTTACTTCACTCTGCCTTCTCCATCTTTCTCTCTCCCTTCTTCCATAGCAATAAATAACCATGAAGGCAGATCATTGGGATGTCTCAGTATCAAGAAAAATTATCAACTTCCCAAATCTTTATTTATGTAACCACAGGGGGTTCTGGCTTTAATTTAGCAAGACAGTGCAGAATTTTGAATTGGGAATTTATTTAATGAGGGTTAGAATTAAAAACAAACAAACAAACAAAAACGTTCTAAGCAGGCAAAGAATATAAGGGAAATCAGGGAAATGCTACTGTTAAAATCGAACCATTCTGAGATAGTGAAATTGGGAGACGGTGGACAGAATTAGATATACCTTTATGCTTTAAAATTCTAGCAATTTTAAACATGCTTAATTGCTTCATATGGGCTTTCAAGAAATGCCAGCAATGGCATATCTTGTGTATCGTGACTACCTTTGTTGCTTTGGGACCTATGAGGCTAATACCGGGGGTACCCATTGAGTAAGATCCATAAAAGCTTTCTGGGCTTCTTAAGGGAAAATGTCCTAAAGCAACATTACATCAAACTATGAGTAACACATGATATAAATGTTTTGAATATTCCTTTTAAAACTAATTCCACTTTCATGAACAATGTATTCTACTAAAAGCAATACAAAACAAAATCTTTAAAGAAATTATGACTCCAGGGAGAGATTTGAGCCTCTAAATTACCTGAAGCCCTTTGGAAAAACATTCATATTTTTAAAAACCCTTAGGCATTCTCTCTGACTTGCAAGTGGCCACCTTTTTAGTTACTGTATATCCGAGTCATGCTACAAGATTTTAAAAACTAAAGTGTTAAGCTGATGTTTTCATAAAGTTTTAATCTCATTTACTTTTTTTTTTTACTTTCACCTTCTACTCATCCACCCACTGATTAATTTCAGATTTATTGAACACATACTGCCTACCTACTCTGCTCCCCACTAGTAGAATAGTTCTGTCCTGATTTTACATGGAAGCCAGAATACCATGCAAGAATCTTGCAACAGGGTAAACACAAACACAGTGGAAATTCAAAGCTCTAGAAAATAAATGCCATGTGGTGACAGAAGAATAATAAGCATCATTGCCAATCACTGCATTCCAAACTACAGTTTACACAGATTAACACAAAGTCTAAATAGAATGGGCTTGCTATTCCAAATTCACATGAAGCGAACTCACACAACACCAGTAGCATACCATGTATTTGAAACTGGAGTATGATATGGTACTGGACGGATATGTACAAGGTACCAGTGATGCCAGGAAAGGTGTAGGGGAGCAGCAGGTAGGGAGGAGTATTGAGCTCATGGAAAATTCCACAGAGAAAACTTCTGAGCAAGATCTTGAGAACATGAGTAGGACTCTAAAAGGAAGACAAAGAAGATAAGGTATCGTGGTTAGATGAACTAGCAAGAGCAAAGGTCCAGAGAAACTACAGGTATTTCTGTAGATGTTCTAGTGGAGGGCTTAGTGATGAAGACTGAGCAAAAGTGCATGAGGCAGGGCATTTTCTACCTTGCTAAATTAAAGAACATGGATTTGATCCTGTAAGCCAGTGGTTCTTGAACTTTTTGGTCTCAGAATCTCTTTCTACTCTTGAAAACTACAGAAGGTCCCAAAGAGCTTCCTAGTATGCATGTTATATCTATCAGTGTTTAACCTTTTAAAAATTGACTAATGTTTAAAATATGTACTTATTAATTCATCTTTAATGATAATAAACACATTATGTGATAACATAAATATTTTAACATAAAAATAACTGTATGTTCCCCAAAAAAATTTAGTGAGAAAAATTTAGTTTTCTATTTTTGAAATATTCTCATTAATATCTGGCTTAGTGAAGTAACTGAATTCTGGAAAGTTTCTGCATTCAGTCTGTTGTGATATCATAGAGACACTGAAGAATTCCACTATAGATCCATGACAGTATAAAAGTAAAAATCATAAACAATATTTTAGTATTATTATAAAACTAGTTTAACCTGGGTCACAACGGCTTCCAGAGATGTCCAGTTCAGTGAGAACAGTGACACTGTTATCATTTGGGAATCAAGCTACATTTAAACAAGGGCACAAACTGAATATACCTGCATTTTAGAAAATGGCATTGCAAAGGATATAGATATGAAGAAAGCAAAGTAAAATATTCTGGAGAGTATGCCTAACTTTCACAAATAGTTCAGAAAATTTTCAAGTGGCTTAATCACTAGCTTTTCACTACAGAGATGATACTTTTTAACAACAGCAAAAGAATATATGCCTCTTCAAATATGTTCAATATTTGTCTGGTCCTATAAACAAAATAATATAAAAATGACTATAGATAACTTTATGACAGTTAACTAAAAATTTAAACAACATACACAAATTGCTAGAAAAATATAACTTATTAGAACTTATACAAAAAGAAACAGAAACTCTGAGTAGTCTGGTAAGAAGGGGTGATGCTCATCTTGTAATAACTTATTTATTGACAGATGATCACCATTTGACCAATAAGGTGTACACTCTAGTTGACCTATGCCTATTCTGTATCTCAGGTTAATAACAAGATTTAAAATACCACTTTCACATATATTTATTAAATAACTGAATCAAAGTCACTTTCTCACAAAGAAAATGTGAAGCCCAAATAATTTCACCATTGAGATATGCCAAATATTTAAGGAAAAATATAATTCTAAGCATATATGAATTATCCCAGAGAATGGGAAAAGAAGAACCACTCTTTAATTTTCAGAGACTAGCATAACTTAATACCAAATTCTCAAAAAGAATGTACAGGAAAGGGAAATTAAAAGACAACCCTCAGTCATGAACCCAGATTAAAAATTTTTTAATAAAATATAAGCAAACTGAATATAGCAATATACAAAGAGGGTAAGATACCGTAACTAAATAAAGTTAATTCAAGGAATGTAAGGTACCTTTAATATTAGAAAATCAATCAGTATAATTTATTACATTAACAAGTTAAAGAAGAAAAATTTTATGGCCATCTCAATAAATTCTGAAAAAGCCTTTGATAAAACTGAAAACCTTTTCTGTACTGATCTGGAAATCCTACACAGCACATGAAGAAGGAAAAAAGTTATTATTAGCAAATAACAAAATGTGTAACAAAAAAGCTATGCTTGTAAATTTTAGCATTAATCAGAGAGCCTAACAAGTTGTCAAGCTATAAGGTCACTATGAAAAAATAATTAGATATCTAAATATCAGAACAGAACACAAAATAAAACTTAAAATGCCACTTAAAATTGTGTCAAAATATGAGATACCTAGAGGTAAATGTATCAAAAGATACCAACAATTCCCCTTTCCTTTAAAAAAAAGGAAATTCTCTCTTCCCTAAAGAGAAAGTGGAAAATAATAAAACAATATTGAAAAACATTAAAGAAGATTTAAATGAATGGAGAGATATTCAATATTCATGTACTGGAGGACTTGATATTGTAAATTTGTCAATTCTCCCAAATAAACCAATAAATTCAAAGCAATCTCAATTAAAATCCCAATAGATTTCCTTTTAAAAATCTTCTTTGGTATCTTTTTAATTTTTACTTAATATTACATTAGGACTCAGTATAACACAACCTGGATTTGAATCCTGGCTCTGTCATTTATAAGTCAGCTAGCACTGGACAAGCAGCTTATTTCCTCATCTGTGAAACAGAAATAAAAATAATTATTTTTATTTTATTTTAAATTCCAGGATACATTTGCAGAATATGCAGGTTTGTTACACAGGTATGCGTGTGCCATGATGGTTTGCTGCACCTATCAATCCATCAACTAGGTATTAAATCCTGTGTGCATTAGCTGTTTGTCCCGATGTTCCCTCTCCCCTCGCCCCCCATTCCCCAACAGGCCTCAGTGTGTGATGTTCCTCTCCCTGTGTCCATGTGTTCTTGTTCAACTCCCATTTATGAATGAGAACATGTGGTGTTTGATTTTCCATCCTGTGTTGGTTGCTGAGGATGATGGCTTCTGGCTTCATCCTTGTCCCTACAAAGGACATGATCTCATTCCTTTTTATGACTGCATAGTGTTCCATGATGTATATGTACTACATTTTCTCTATTCAGCCTATCACTGATGAGCATTTGAGTTGGTTCCATGTCTTTGCTATTGTACATAGTGCTGCAATAAATATACATGTGCATGTGTCTTTACAGTACAATGATTTATATTGCTTATGCAACTTAACAAGCTAATGGAAATTCACAGATAAAAGAATAGTCAAAATATTCCAGAAGACACACAAGGTAGGAAGACGTGCTTTACCAGATCTCAAAACCTACGAAAAGATATATTAACAAATATGTTTTTGGTACTGGGATAAACAAATTACTCCAAGGAGAACCAAGAAACATTCCTATGCACGCATAAAGGCTTGACTTTTGAGACAGATAGTACTTCAGAGTATTGGGAAATAACCTTTTTTTTTTTAAATAAAATGTGTTAATAACATGGAATATCCATGTGGGCACAAGAATCACACTGAGCACAAAAATCCATTCTAAGTGTGAACAATAAAACTTTAAAACTTTTAGAAAGTAATACAAGTGATTATCTCTGTTTCCTCTGAATTTGGGAATGATTTCTCAAAAAAGACAACAAAAAAGCAGTAACCTGGAAAAAGTGAAATATTGGATCACATCAAAATTCACATCTTTTCTCCATGAAAAGACACCATAAAAACTTAAAGATAATCTAGAGATTATTAAAAGTTATTTGCAGGACATCTACCTCTAATACAAGTAACCGGAATACATAATTTCTATAAATTAATAACAGATAATGCAACATAAAAATAGTCCCCCAAAATTGAACAGATATTTCACAAAATAAAAAGTCTCAATGCTCCAATAAATATGCATGTACCTAATATCTTCTTAACCTTAACTGTCTCCACAACAGCTTGCCACTTGTTCCAGCCTCAGCCATTTCCAAGGCCACCAACTCTGAGGGGATTCTAACATCAAATCAAACCTATGCCAAGCACCTCTCATCTTCTCAAAGGGGCGTCTCATTTGATAGTCAGGACTGCTTGGCACCCACATATGCACAGACCAGAAGTGTATGCAGATCAGTATCCCATGGGATCAAATTTTGACCAGAGGGAGATCGGAGCCAATGAATAAATTCTTCTCCCTTCTTCCTCATTTACTATCCTCCTAACACTAGCATGCACCCACAGGTTTTCATGAGAAACCATCCTTTATACAGTCTCTCAGAAGACAGTCCTATGACATCAGATCAAGCAAGCATATGCACTTGATAACAGAGGCGGCTAGTTTCAAATGCAACTTTGAGTTAGCTGTTTCTCCTTTCCTGCCTCACTCTCTTGATGCCTCAGTGCTACTCCCTTGAATTACACTCCCACTAAGGCAATAGCACATAAGTCTTTAGTCCCAAGCTCTGTGTTTTAGGGAGCCCAAACTAAGGCAATATGAAAAGCTGCTCAACCTCATTTGTAATCAGTGAATCAGTGATTTAGACAAGAGATACCAATGCATGCCCACCAGACAGGTAAAAATGAAAAATTCTGACAGTCCTAAGTGTTAGTAAGAATGTAAAAATAAAAAAACAGAAATTCATACACTTAATATTAGTCCAAATTGGTGCAAACACTGGAAAATGCTTTGGCCTTATCCAACAAAAGATGAATGTATACAAACCTTAGAGCTGAGCAATTTAACTGCTGGTGATACACCCAAGAGAAATAGCAGTTTTATTATGAAGCTAAATAGATTTAACCTGCGGGGGCATCTCATTGGCATGGATTTACCTCTAAGTCCTTATACCCAATTCTGCATTCACAAATTTGATGTGCACATACATTTTAAAGAAAGTCCTCCAAATTATATAAGCTTTGGGCTCCCAAAATCCTGGATGTGCCTTTGCCTGGATAAAATTGTTCACGATACAACTATAGAAGATACAACCATAGAACAACTATATAAGAAGCAACACTGTTCATTCTAGCCCCAAACTGCAAATGACACAAATGAGCATCAATTGTTGAATGGCATATATGTCAGAGAACCCTGACTGGGAAAAGCAATCTATTATAGAAATCTGACCTTACACAATTGTGGGACAAGCTAGGGAAAATATAGGCCTAGAACAGGGAGTTGGAGGATCAGAGGAGGATGCACTAATCAGGCAATCTTTATTTATTTTTTTCCCCATTTATTTATTTTATTGCATTTTAGGTTTTGGGGTACATGTGAAGAACATGCAAAATTGTTGCATAGGTACACACGTGGCAGTGTGATTTGCTGCCTTCCTCCCCATCACCTACATCTGGCATTTCTCCCCTTGCTATCCCTCCCCAGCTCCCCACCCCCCACCGTCCCTCCCCTATTTCCCCCCAACTGACCCCAGTGTGTAGTGCTCATCTTAAAAGCTGAGCCAAAGTGGAAGGAGGAAGGAAAAGCTCAGGAGGTGTCTCTAGGAAGCTGCTGCTTTGGAGTAGTTACCACCTCTCTGGGTTCACAGCCAGGAGGTATACTACCAACAGGGCCAAAAGTCAAGAAGAATGTGAACAGATTAAAAGAGTGTGGACAAGCTAGAATCCACGGACCATCTCTGTGTCACCATAGAGGCTTTAAAAGAACAACGGTTGCTGTTTTATTGCTGCCTGTTAAATATACCGCAAATTCTCCTTTTGGCCAACCCTAACTCAGAATCCCACAGGGAAGGGAATTCTAGAAAATGTAGTTTCCAGCTTAACTGAATTGGCACAGCAGAATCCAGCACAAATGGATAAACTGTGGTAGATACATGCAATGAACTACTACACAGCACAAATTATAAAAAAAAAGTTCTGCTACACATACAAATGAATGAATTTTACAAACCACATTAAGGGAGAAAAGCAAGATACATAACAAGCTTGATTTAAGCAAGACTTTATAGTGTATGATTCTTTTTATACAAGGTTCAAAAAGAGACTAACCTAACCTCATTGATTATAGATGTATACACAGATCATAAAGCTAAAGAGAAAAGCAAGGAATCAATTACCATGAAAGCCAGGATAATGATTACCTCTAGGGGTAAAGGAGAGGTTGCAATACGGATTTTGAAGGCCAGGCACAGTGAGGGGCTCATGCCTGTAATCCCAGCACTTTGGGAGTCCAATGAGGGTGAATCACTTGAGGCCTAGAGTTCAGGACCAGAAGGGATCCTGGAGTGCTGTTATTATTTTACTTTTTGACTACAGTGTTCATTACACAGCTTACATTTTCTAATTATTCATTAACCTTACATTTCCATTTTATGCACTTTACTGTGTATATATATTTCACAAAATTAAGGAAAAAATAAAATATTTAACAATTGATTACTACCAGCTCTTTCCCTTAGTGCCCGTGAGACCACACAACTGCACGTCACCTCGAGTTGCAGAAGCATGCAGAGGGAAGAAAAGTGCTCTCTTTCAGGTCTAGTGGGGTCCTCACTCAGGAGTCTGCCTTCAGCAATTAAGACAAATTCCAGGCAGGTCACTATTTTTGGATTTGTAGAATTCTGAGTATTACTTATTACTAACTAAATTAACCTTCAAACATGAGACCAGTTAAAAATTTTCCTGCACATATATCAAGGATTTAAGCAAACAGTACATGCACAAGTGAATAAGCAGAACACTGGCAGAGCTGATCTTTCTTCTCCAAGTAGCAGCTGTCTTGCAGCCTCAATATAAGGTAAAAGTTGTAATGATTAGCTCAAATTATTAACAAAGTTATCAAGAAGATAATTTGGTGAGGATTTAAATTCACTCTTGTTTACCATAGAACTTTCCCTAAGAGTATATTATACCTAAAAAACAAACACAAAAACTCAGAGCCCAAACACTTACCAGTTGTGTGACTTTGGACAAGTTACTTAACTTCACTAAGGCCTGAATGTCCTGGAAATTCAGAGATAAAAAGACGACCTACATCCCATGTGAGGACTAAATAGCATAATCTATGTTAAATGCTTAGTATAGTATATGATAAACAGCAGGCATTCACTAAATAAGCCAGCACGTGCTATTTTATATTGCTGATTGTTATTCAGGGGGTCTACAAACACATTGGAAACAATGAAATTCCATGCTAAGAAATCAAAGATTAAATAGTCCTACAGAAAACAAGAAACTTAATCTGATGTTATTTTCTGAGAAACACAAAATCTACATGAAGGAAATCAAGTTCCCCAAATATACATGAATCAAGAACAAGAAAAAAAAAAAGGTCTCCAATAGACACTCAGTATTAGTGTCTTACGTAAAAGCATAAAATAATTTTTCCATAATGTCTTCAAATACAATGCTAACAAACTTTATACTATACCCATTTGGATAAAACTATCCATCTTAAGTAATAGTCTCTGAAATTAACCCTATTTTCTCTCATCTTGAAGATTTTATTTTTAAAGCAAGCATAAATTTTATTTTGGTGTTGGAATACCAGAAGAATGTTCTTTTATTTATAAGACAAAAAAAAAAAAAAAGATTTCAACAGCTCAAAGGTAAAACATCCAATTTAGCAAGAAAATAGTCTTCAATGAAGACATGCACTTTTCAATGGAAAAGCTGCTGATTTGAATTCCATTTAATTAGCTTTAAATAGTATCACTGTGTTGTGAAAAAGGAATATGATTGACTTGAGTAGGTATCATGCCAGTTTTATCACAGCTGATGCTTAAGCTATAATTTCTGTGTAGATACCTACTATAGGCAACTTTTAAGATGCATAGACACTATAGCAAGCCCCTCTTGTCATCTTTAGAAAAGATGAGAAAAGGCTTATCTCTATGAGAATCCCACTTTTTGAGAGCATGTTAGGGAAACACATGCAAGAATCTCCTGAACAGTTTTCTCAAGATTTACCACTGCGATGTACGGGCTGACTTAGTGACACCTAGCATATCTGTGCTTAATTATCAGATATCCAAAAGCCCAACCTATTTTCCAACAATGTTAAATTAAAATATAACCAACATAAAAGGCAAATAACTGAGTCAGGGAAAACATAAAATACAGGATGTGAACAGACAATTCACAGAGCAGCAATTCAAATGACCTACAAGCAGATGCTGAAATGATAGTGCACTTCACTAGTGGTGAGGTTAGTGTTTGACAAGGGACATCACTGTAAAAGAATCATACTGGCAAAAATACCAAAAAAAAGTAATACTATCTATTTTAGGTTACATGAGAAAAGGAACACTCGCACACATTGTGGGTGGCAGTAAAAAAGTGTTTCAGTCAAACTAATGAATGAGATCAAAGAAAAGCATGGGATCTTAAAAAATATGATCTCTTTCTCGTGTTAGCCACATATGGATGACCATTCCAGGCAGAAGCAGAAAGCACCTCTCAATGTAGACATCCTCTCCCAGTTGTCAAATAGGAAAGAGAAGCCATGGCCAGGTGGTAGAAGGAAAAAAAAATCACTTTACGTGTAGGTGGTACACAAGAAAATTAAGGGCTTTGGCATCCAAGTGTCCCAAACTTAGAAACCCATTAGCTGCTGAATTTGGAAAGCTTTATTAGTTTCTTGGAATCTCAGTTTTCTCACCTGTAAATTACTATAAGCCGAACTTGTTCGGTTACTGTGCTTATTACCTAACATGACACGTGCCATGTGAGTGCTCAAAAATAGATGGCTGTATCACCCCTGATACTGGAGGGTGTTGACCTCTTTTTATTACATCTAGTTAGCAATTAGCTTTCATATCTCTTAAATGAAGAGCTAAGATTGGTAGGGGTCATTTCTGAAACCAATTTTGAAGAAGTAAACCTATTCTTTCATTGATACACATGGGTAACTAACAGCGATTCATGTTAAGTGTCTTATCTTCTCCCTAGGGCCTGCAAAATGTCCTGTCTATACACTGACCATTTTCTTCCAGAACAGACACTATTCAAACCCCTACCAATTCAGTGAATTTAACCACCCTTGACGTTCAATAATAAACCTAAAAATAATTGATCTATAATTTCAGTTTAAATGATCTGACATAGCCAGGCTACTTTTAAATGACAGCAAATGGGATTTTTTAATGGAAATATTGATAGGCCCTTAAGTGTATTGGGGAATCGAGAACAATGGCAATGATACTGCACTAATAAACCTAATGCCATGGAGATTGTCTTTTTTAAAAATGTGTCTTTTCTTTATCACAGCATAATACCTAGCTTGACAACAGAAATGTCAACAGTTAGGGCTCTATTCTTCAAACCGTCATGCTCTATTAATGCTGTTTTTCAGTGGGATTTACTTTGTCAAGGAACGAAGGACCAAAGAGGAAAGTCTATGGTCTTCTTATTCACTAAATCCCTCTTCTCACTGATGCACAAATGACTACTCCCAATGCCACAAAGAACGAGAGTTGAAAACGGGCCAAAATCATCTAAGGAGCAGGGAAAGAAAGCTAGCCTTGTACAAGCAAAAGTATGTCTAGACAAGAAGAAAAAGAAAACAGAGTAAGTGATAGGAATGCCCAGGGTTGCTCCCTGTTTTGTGCTTGTGATCTTTCAGTTGGGAGAAACAGTAGAGAAATAAACTTCACCATGCAAATATAATTCTGTACCTTTAGCTGGGGCTGAGAATACTGTCTTAACTGGGTTTCAAAGAACCCCATGCAGTTTAACACCTTTAATCCAAACAGGAGGAGGATAATAAACTCCTTGGCTGGCAGGGACACACAGGGACATAAAGTGGGGCTGAGAGGGGTTAAAAGGATTATAGATATAAACTGTTAGCTGTAATTGGGGAGATATCAGGAGTAATAAGATAGCAGGAAGCAGACGGAAGCTTTGTTTAGCTTGGCTTTAATTGTGAAATTTGGGTGCAGAGGAGATTTTGGTTTAACCTTTGCATTTAGAGAAGCAGCAATCTAGGACACCCTCATATAGAACAGACAGATAAACAAGTTATAATCAAGGGTTCAGAGCAGAGAAACCACTTGACCTTTAAATATCTGAGTCTAAGAAACCATTATGTCACCTATGTATACGTAGGTTTTTTAAACTATATTTTTGCATATGATCTCTTTCAGTCTTCACAAAAATCGCATGAGATAAGAAGAGCAGAATCTATCCTCTCCATTTTATACATGATGGTACTGAGGGTCACAGAGGGTAGGGACTTTCCTAGAGTGACACAACCAGAAAGGATTTCCTGTGACCATCTATTGTCAGGTACCGTGTCTATGTCCAAGAATTTTCTTCCAGGAGATACAACCTTGCAAAAACTTGTTAAAAATTATTTCACAGTGAAAAGGTCCTGGTGCCAAGTTAGAAAGCTCTTCTACTAATTTTTAATTTGGCCACATAACAATCTTCTACCCTTATTCCAGAATTCATCTAACTTCTTTCCCAAATAAGTGTTGTAAGAAATAAATAAACATAAAAGCTAGGATTTTATTCGTAGCAAATTGCTATGGAAACATGAAATTATCCCTATGTTAATTGCATTATGTCTTCTTTTTCTGTCTAAATGGTTGAACAAATTCTGCTTTTTATCTACCTTTCTTTTATGACTAAGGGTAAGAAAACATCCATAAAGTATTCAAATTATTGCTACAGCAGCCAAATTCCAATATCTGTGCTTTTGAAAATGCATTTATAAATAACTTCATTAGAATTAAACAATTACAGAAAAAATAATCTTTCTAGATATTATTCAACATTATATAGCAAAGGTTATATTAATAAAATAAAAGCCTTCACTTCCAGCTAAGATCAAACATGTGACAAAGCAACCAGAACTTGAGGTGACATCATCCTGAAGAGAGGTAAAGCTCACTGACATAAATTTGTTGCCTGCATGCTTCTTTTCTTCTTAGAGAGTTTGCCAGCTGTAGGCCCAGAAAGAGGATAAGAAGTCAGGTAGAAGATCCACTGCTTGGTGGCAAAGAAACCAGCAGAACTTTGACAATTTCATAGGACTGGGGAGAAAACAACTGGACTTATAAAGGGCTATATCCCAGAATAAGGGACAACCAAAAAGTAAGCTCAGCACTTTGTACTGGTGCTGGGTTTGCACCCCCTGTACTTCACTCCTTCAGGCATTTGCTTATCAAATGAGAAAGACCAGAAGCTAAGAAGCCAAAGAGAAAGCAACTGAAAAGCAATAGTGGATTTCTTGTCAAATTCAGTTTATGGAGACAAAAATAAAAAATCAAAACTTAAGAAAGGACCTCAATAAAGACCCTGGGCTCTCAGTTGCTACATTTTAGAGCAAGGTGTAAATCTGAAGCACACTAAGACTTACAAAGACAGAAAATTACCTTGAATTACCTCTGTCCCTGATTGGATTAAGAAGATTGGCTCACACTTTTGCTGCCTGCTAGAGAATAGGAAGAATGTGCTCTAGAGAATGAAAACATTCAGAATCTTTAAAATCTTTTACATAAAATGTTGAGCATTCCATCAAAAACTAATAACCATGCTAAGAAATAGGATGGAGAAGGGAGAAAAACAGACAATAAAAATAGACCCATAGGTAACCCAAATGTTAACAAGAATTTTTATATAACTGTGATTAATTTTGTCAGGAAAGTAGATAACAAAATGAAATTTTCACCAAGAACTATAAACAGAAAGAATAATGTAAATGAAATTCTAGAACTATAAAATATAATAATTGAAAATAAGAATTCAACAGATAGATTTAAAAGCAGATTAGACTCAGCTAAAGAGTAAATTAATGAACTGGAAGATAGGTCAGTAGAATGGAGAACAGAAAGTATAGGAAATGCAGGAAACACTGAAAGAGACACAGACATCTGGAAGACTGGGGGGAAAGAAAAAGCAAACATTTCATTGTAACCAAAGAATGAAAGAAAAAAAGAAGAGAATAAAGCTAGAAATCAATAGCAAAAGATTACTGTAAAATTCTCAAGTATTTATAAATCAAAGTATTGTAGTTTTATGTAACTCATAGTTGAAGAAGAAATAGCAATGGAAACTAGAAAATTATCTCAAGTGAATTAATTTGGGATGAAGCTAAAGGTATGCTTAGAGGAAAATGTATAGCCATAAAACAGACATTTTTAAAAGAAGAGTGGCTAAAATCAATGTTAGGCATACTACATTAAAAAGAACAGTAAATTAAACCAAAAGATGAAAGCAGATATTAATGAGGTAGAAAATAGACATAAAATATGGAAAATCTTAAAATTTGATTATTTAGGAAGATAAAAAGGTAAGTCTTCTAATAAGACTGATTAAGAACAAACAGAATGCTGTATTCATCAATGTCAGATACTCAAAAGGGATGCTACTATTAGATTCTAAGATATTGTATTAAGCCATTCTTGCATTGCTATATAGAAATAACAGTAACTGGGTAATTTATACGAGGTTTAATTGGCTCATGATTCTGAAGGCTTCATAGAAAACATATCACTGACATCTGCTTCTGAGGAGGGCTCTGGAAGCTTACTATCATGGCAGAAGATAAAGCAGAATCTCACATGCCACATGGTGAATGCAGGAATGAGAGAGAGGAAGTGGGATGCCACAGTTTTAAACAGCCAGATCTCACAAGAAGTCACTCACTATGGCAAGTACATCACCACGGGAATGCTGTTAAACTATTCATGAGAAATCAACCCCCATGATCCAATCGCCTCCCACCAGACTCTGCCTCTAATACTGGTGATTACAATTCAGTATGAGATTTGGGCAGGGACACATATCCATACTATATTGAATGTTTTTAAAACTATAAATAATATTCTGAACTGTTAATAAATTGGACAATTTGAATAAAAGTGACAAACTTCTGGAAAAAATACACTTACCAAAAATGACACAGAAAGAAATAAATATATATAAAATTTCTGTATCTAAAAAACAAAATTAAATCACCAATTAAAGACATACCTACAAACAAAACCCTGGGCTTTTCTAGTGAATTCTATCAAACATTCAAAAATAAAATCATATCAAGCTTGCACAAACACTTCCAGAAGGGTGACACTTATCAACCCATTTTATCAGCTCAGAATAACCTTGACAGAAAAATATAGCAAGGACATTACAAGAAAAAAAGCTACAGACCACTTTCAGTAATAAATGTAAATGTAAAAAATTAAACAAAATATTAGCAAATTGAATCCAGTGAGATTTATAACAACTATGTCATGACCAAGTGAGGCTTATTCTAGAGATGTTTGGTTAGTTTACTTTTTCTAAAAAAAAATCATGTATTAGAGAAGAATAAAAGAGAAAAAAATTATCATTCTTTGTCTTAGTCTTTTTTCTATTGCTGTAACAGAATATTTGATACTAGGTAATTTATTTAAAAAAAAAGAGGTTTATTTAGCTCACAGTCCTGGAGGCTGGAAGTCCAATATCAGGCAGCTGCTTGTGGTCTGCTTCTGGGTAAGAACCTCATGCTGTATCATAACATGGCAGAAGTGGAAGGGGAATTGGGCATGTGCAAGGAGACCAAACACAAGAGGCGGCCTCACATAACAACTCACTTTCATAGTAACTAATACAGTCTTGAAAGAGTAAGAACTCACTCACTCCCACAAAACTGCTTTAATCTCTCCCTGAAGGTGGCTCCCTTATGACCCAAATGCCTCTTACAGGTATTACCACCTCTCAACACTGTTAGATTAGGGACAAAGCCTCAACACAATTTTTTGTAGAGAAAAACTATGTTCAAACCATACATCTTCTTAACAAAAACATTTGATAAAATGTGTCATGCATTCATAATAAAAAGTCACATAAAGCTTTAAAATTAGATAGAAATAACAGGTAACATGTTTTACTATTGAAAAATTTGATTTATTTTAATTACCCTTAAAATTCTCACCAGGACCAGATGACCAGATGAGTTCTAGGTAACTTTATATATGTCAAAAAATTAACTATATATGTAATTATATATTTTATATATTAAATATGCATTTAATAGACTTTATATTTTAGAGCAATTTTTAGATTCACAGAAAAATTGAGCAAAAAGTACTGAGAGTTCTCATGTTCCCCCTACCTCCACATATGCACAACCTGCCCCACTATAAACCTCCCACAGTGGTACCATATGTGACAACTAATGAACTTACATCAACACGTCATCACTGAAAGTTCATAGTTTACATGAGAGTTTACTGTTGTTGTACATTCTATCAGTTTGAACATATATATAGTAACATGTACTCACCATTACAGTACCTACAAAATAGTTTCACTGCCCTAAAAGTATAAACAAATCAAAAGCTGTACTTAGAGAAAGACGTAACAGACTTAAAATGCATATTTTTAAAAGAGAAAAGGCTAAAATCAGCGAGTCCAGTTACAACTCTAATAAAGAAAAGTAAATTAAACCTGAAGATAAAAACAGGTATTAATCAAGTAGGAAATGCCAACATTTGATTATTATTTTATTTATTTACTTTTTGGAGACAGAGTCTCGCTCTGTTGCCCAGTCTGGAGCGCATTAGCAAGATCTCAGCTCACAGCAACCTCTGACTCCTGGGTTCAAGAGATTCTCCTGTCTCAGCCTCCCAAGTAACCAGGACTGTGGGCACCTGTCATCATGTCTGGCTAATTTTTGTATTTTTAGTAGAGATGGGGTTTCACCATGTTGGCCAGGTTGGTCTCAAACTCCTGACCTCAGGTGATCTTCTCACCTCAGCCTCCCAAACTGCTGGGATTACAGGCCTGAGCCACTGCTCTTGGCCCCAACATTTGGTTATTTGAGATCCTTTGATGCTTATTCTCAACCACTGATCTTTTTACTGTCTCATGGTTTTGCCTTTTCCTAGTAGTTGGAATCCTGCTGCATGGAGCCTTTTCAGATTGGCTTATCTCACTTAGTAATATGCATTTAAGTTTCTTCCATGTCTTTTCATGGGTTCATAGCACATTTGCTTTCAGTGCTAAATACTATTTCCTTATCTGGATGTGTCACAATTTATTTATCTGTTCACCTACTGATGGACATCGTGATTACTTTCAAGTTTTGGCAATTATGAGCAAAGCTGCTATAAACATCCATGTGCAGGTTTTTGTGTGGACTCAAGTTTTCAATTCATTTGGGTAAATACAAAGGCATGTGACTGCTGGATCATATGGTAAGAGTATTTTTAGCTCCCCAAGAAGCTCTCAAATTATCTTCTAAAGTGGCTGTACCATTTTACATTACTAGTAGAAATGACTGAGAGTTCCTGTTGCTCTGTGTTCTCACTAGCATTGGGTGTTGTCACTGTTTTGGATTTCTATATTTAATAAGTATGTAATGTTATCTCATTGTTTTAATTGTAATTCTTTAATAACATATTATATTGAGCACTAAATGAACTTCTCAGTTTTATAAAGAGTATCTACAAAAACTCTATAGCAAATGTAATAAGGATGAACTGTGAAATCTTTCCTTCTAATGCTGAAACTAAAATCAAGATGCCTGCTCTTGCCAATTCTTTTGACATTTTACAGAAAAAACCCAGCAGGGAACAAGACAAGTAAAACAAGATATAGAAAAGGGAAAGGAAGAAATACAACTCTAACTATTTACAAACAACAAGAAATTCCAGAAGAACCTGCATACACACAGAATTAACAATTGAATTTAGCACAATACCTGATTCAATATCAACACGCGAAAATTGTATTTCCTTACAGCAGTGATAAAATAAGTAGAAAGAATTACTGAGAGAAATTTACAAGCAATCTAAATATTATTCACCCCCAAAACTATAAATAGATCAATGAGACATAATTTAAAAGTCCAAAAACATATTCACATGTATGTGGTTATTTGATTTAACAAATGTTATACTAAAGGCAATGGAGACATAATAGTTTTTCAAGTATTGTTAGGTCAACTGTTTGTCCTTATGGAAAAAATATTGGTCCCAGACTCATACTATATATATAAAAAAAAAATCAATTCCAGGTCAACAGTAGATTTAAATATAAAAGTAAAAACAATAAATCTTTAGAAGAAAACATAGAATATCTTGTAGAATAAAAATATTTGTAAAAACAGTAAACAAAATGCTAATCATAAAACAGAAAGTTGATATAATGAACTACATTAAAATTAAGAATTTATGTTTATCAAAAGATACCATTTTGAAGAGGCAAGTCACAGAGTATAAGAAGTATTTGCAACATATATCTGATACCTAACTTGTATCAATAATACTTAAATAACTCCAACAAATTGATTTTTAAAAATAAAACCACCAGGGAAAAAAATGCAAAAGGCTTAAAAAGGCATTTTAGGGCTGGGCATGGTGGCTCATACCCAGCACTTTGGGAGGTCAAGCAGCTGGATCACAAGGTCAAGAGTTTGATACCAGCCTGGCCAACATGGTGAAGCCCTGCTTTTACTAAAAGTACAAAAATTAGCCGGACATGGTGTCACAGGCCTGTAATCCCACCTACTCAGGAGGCTGAGGCAGGAGAATCATTTGAACCCAGGAGGCAGAGGTTGCAGTGAGCTCAGATTGTACAACTGCACTCTAACCTGTACAAAAAAGTGAGGCTCCATCTCAAAAAGAAAGAAAGAAAGAAAAAAGACATTTCAAAAACAGTAGCAAAATAATCAGTAAGCCTATTAAAAATATTCAACATCATTACTAATTAAGAAAAGGAGACTCAAATCCCAAAACCAAAGGCTAAAATCTGGAAGCTGATTGTACTAAATGTTGATAAGAAAATGAAACAATAGGAATGGTTATAAATTGGTGTATCTCTTTGGAAAATTTTTTGTCAGTATCTGATATACCCTATGATTTAATAATTCCACTCCCAGGTATATATCTGACAGAAACACATCCACATCCACATCCACATCAGAAAACAAAAAAAATATGTCCAAATATCTATAGTAGCACTAAAGGGCCAAAAGACAAACAGCTCAAATGTTCATTAACAGCAGAATGGACAAACAAATTGGGTATGGATACATGGTATAATGTTATACAGCACTGAGGATGAACCAACTACTGCTTCTCTGAACAACATGGCCATAACAACAATGTCTCTCAGAAATAGTATTGAGAAAAAAAGACTAAAAATGAACATTCTGTATAACTTCATTTATATGCAGCTAAAAACAAGCAAAAGCAACTGATTATGATATCAGAAATCTTCTGTTTACTTTCAGGAGCGTGCAGTGAAGTTGGGGGACGAGGAGGATTTGGGGGAGTGATGATAACTAATTCTGGAACTGGGTAGTAGTCACATAGGTCTGTTCACTAGGTGAAAATTGAACACATGATTATTTTCTGTACGTATGTTATACTTCAGTAAAAATTTTACTTAAAATAGTCACAATGGGCTTGAAGGAACATTCAGTTCTAAGAAGAAGGCAAACATAAATTACAAAGAGTTGGAATAAAAAAGTTCTTTAGATGGGTAAGTTTAAGCACCGAAAATTCCTAAGGATCAAAGCCAAGGCATGTTTATAAATGATCTAGATGAGGGAGTATCTAATAAAATCCTCATACTTGCAGACAATACTGATATCTTTTAGGTTATAGAAAACCCAGTCAATGGGGATAAAGTGCAAGAAGATTTAAAAGGCTTTGAAAGTGAGCAGAAGAGTAGTAAATGTGTTTCTCTGTGATCAGCTAAAATAGTAATGCAGGGAATAAAATGAATATAAAGATGTCTTATTCATCCTTATATATGCATCGGGACTTATAGCATATTTATATACAGTCAGTACTAAAAATCATTGTTGATAAATGAAGGATTAAATGAGTGAATAAATAATGGACTTGGACTAAGCTGTCAGTTTGAATTTAGGAAACCATCAGGGCTAAGAGTTATTGTAGACTGTTTTGTGAAAAAACAGACTTAATATGCTAGTGACTTTTGGGTAATAGTCCAATACTAAATGCAAAAGAGAAAACATTATTCAACAAGAGTTCCTAAAATATATGAGTAGGACCTCCAAGAGGAGAGTGGGTGGAAAGACACGGACTGTCAAGATGAAGGTAAGACAGGAACAGAACTGAGGGCTGTAAAATTATCACCACTATAAACCATCTGAACATGGATATTAATTCTTGTGGTAGTTAATTTTATGTATTAACTGGTCGAGGGTCTAGTACGCAGTAATTTAATCAAACACTAATCTAGGGGATACTATAAAAGTTGTAGGTGTGGTTAATATTCACATTTTAAGAAAAGGGGATTACTCTTGGTAATGTGAATGGGCCTCATCCAATCTCCTGGAAGACCTTAAAAGCAAAACTGAGGTTTCCTGGAGAAGAACTTCTGTCGAAAGACTGCAATATCCCCTCCTATCAAGTTGCTAGCCTACTGGCCTATTCTACAAACTTCAAATTTGCCAGCCTCTACAATCACATGAGCCAATTTCTTTCAAATGTGTGTGGAGGGTGGGTGGTTGGGGTCTGTTTCTCTGGAGAATACTGACTGATATAAAACCCAAAGTTTATCAGTTGCTTTCTGAAAGGCAAAGAAGGATCATTCAACAGAACAGTAGACTGCAGGGTAGTCCATGGTCTCAAGAATATTTTTCTCAAGTTAGTTCATTTTCCCTTTAGCTGATCTACAATTCTGCCACAGAGAAATCCTCCTGATTAGTCTTCTCCCTGGTCCTCTGGCCTTCTACCCTGTTTTAGGGATCTGCTTTCTAACGCAGAGTCCTCTCTCATATTTTTCTTCCTCTGAGTCCCAGAACCCAGAAACTCCTGTCACCACACCCACCAAAAGAAATCCCACATTTCTTCATTAAAAAAAAAAAAAATCTATTGCAAGAACCATGAGACCACCCTTCAAATTTTTAAACAGAAGCCAATATCCCATTCGGAAGTATTAGCCTTTCAATTTTTTTCAACAAGTCAACAACAGTCAATATCAAGTGTATGAATGAGAGCTTTGTGGCTAAAATAACAGAATTATTCAAAACTAACTCTTGCAGAACCAAGAGAACATCTTCCCCCAAGCTGAATTTCTGCCCTGCTCTAAGAGCCATGGGAAGCCAGCTTCTGGAGTTTGGGGATAGCTGTTTTACTGCCTCTACTAGTCATCAAAGGTTTTGGAACAGTCAGATGAGGCCTTACAATTAATCAGTCCTTAAAAAGAAACAACTTGCCAGAAATCATAAAGATGAGCTGCCATCATGCAGCTGTTTCCCCCATCACACCCTATCTATGCAAAATTATGCTTTAACTGAACACATGACAACTTTTAACACAAAAATAAGGAGAGTGTTTTAGGGCCTTTCAAAGGACTGGATCAGGAAGGTCTTGACACTAGCAATGTGGCTGTGTACCTACGCTGAAGGAAGAAAAGAACAAAAAAACAAACCCTCTCATAATTATGGGTCAATTTTTTCCCATCTCTCCTCAGGTCCTCCCGCAGATTCAAGGTTGGAGATACCGGGATACTTTTTTTGGGGGGGGCAATTGATAGTTTGAGTAATGGCTGCATGTTGTTAATGGCTAAAGTGAAATTTATAAGTCTTTCAAAAATACAATATGACAAATTTTTCATCCCATGCACCTTTCCTAATGTTGCCACATGTCAGGTCTCACTGTGGCCACAACCCGAAATTAAATAGCTTCCCTCCAGCAGTCGTCTTCATATTTCACTCTCCATCTCCACATCCAGGCAAATGCACCAATGGGGAACTCAGTACCAAAAACATCACCTACTGTCCCACTCTAGGCAGAAGAGGCAAGTGAGAAATTTATTTGTATTATGAAACAGGCAACAAAACACGCATGAGAGACATAACTTGGAAATATATGAGAAACAGATTGAATACTCACTTGGAAAAATATTTGCAAACATAAAATGAATAGACAGTGGTTCAATTACATGGAAACTTCTCTAAATAAGGACTATATTCATCAATCAATCAAGAAACATTCCTACACAGCCCACGATGTTCTTAGTGGATTGTAGCATATGTTGTGAGGGTAGAAAACCAATTTGAAAGAGCTTAGATATGAAATAAGTGCTCAATTATGTAGCTAACTATAAGTCTAATGAGATTTCAGAGACAGGAAAGTACATTTTGTTTCTTTCAGCTATGTCCCTTTAATTACCTGGCCCTGGCCCACCATTAGTGCTGGCCATATGTAAAATGTTCCAGAAACCTGTTAATGTGTACATATTTATCTCTAGAAGTATACAGCTTCACACTCTTATTAGGTGCTGGTCTCAGTCTATTTATTACTGCTGGTCATTCTCCAAGCCTTCTGCTGCCCAGATCTTCCAGCTTGTTTACACTAACCTACTTCTATATCTTTATTTTTGGATTCTTATTCTACTCTCTCCTCTTCTGGGCATTCCTTTGGACAGATATGTCAGTAGAGAGCCCAAATGGCCCCCATTTCTTCTAACCATTGCATTTTTCTTCTTCATTCTGATTATAACTCAATCTCACAGTTGGGAATTAGATTTTATTCCATTAACCCATCATCCTTGAGGCACATGAAATTTGCTGAGTGTAAAAGCATGTGAGTGTGCTGAACATTCCAGTTTTCTGGAATGAGACAAAAACTTTTCATTCATTAATGAGAGATGACCTCTTCATAGTGAAAACAGATCCCTCTCAAGACACCTGGGGAACACCTTGGTAAGGTTGACTGCTGTAAGTACACACGACTCACCCTTGCCAACAAGGTACAGTGTCACATCTGATCACACTCCCGGTAACTACACCTAAACAATTTTTAGAAAACCAGCATATGCTGCCTCAATTTCTAATTTATTTGGCCAATTTCCCGATCTTCTCAGCTCCTAGTTAAGTCAAGATAAGATGTATTTCTGATCTTCTGAACATGCCTTAAATGTAATGAAGTGCTTGATGAATGCCTGGCACTCCAAAGAATCAATCTGCTGCTGCAGCTTCAAGGGGCCAGGCCTTAATGAAGCTGTGCTTCCAGGGAGCATAACATATACTCTTGTAGAAGGGCAGTGAATGCAAGTCTAATGCTTGAACCACTGTAAGACTAAACAACTAAATAATGCTTGAACCCATTGATTATATACAGCCTTTTAGCTCCTCCAATGGCTAAACAATGCCACAGCACCTCAAGAAGAACAGTCTTCACAACATCTTGCAGAGGAGGGTGAGGAGTGGGACATAGTTCCTGGATCTCGGTTTTATACTCATATATTCTTTTATACTCTGCCTTTTATACATATGGGTCTGAATCAATAGCAGTATGTTATCCTGGTGTAAAATCAAATTATTACATTTTTGAGGTATCCAAAACAGTGTTCTTGGGCTATCGTCTTTTTCCCTTAGGAGATATGGATGATGCCAACAGACTGAGACTGAGATTATTTTCCCACATACAACCCACTTGCTAGCCCTCAGGTACAAAGACTTGCGGCTCTGCTCTAACCCCTTCCAGTGAGAGGTGATAGGGACAGAGGATTCTCTAGTGCAGGTACCTGCATCTCAAAGAGTAGCCAGCACTCTAAAGGAATCTAAATATTTTGAATATGGAACAAATAGGCTAGTGTTAGGTATAGTTTTCAGGTGTAGTTGAGCAGACGGGCTCTAAATGGCTTAAAATACACTTATTTGGGATATACTTAAGGTAACTAGATATGTAAAGGTTGAGTTTTGCATCAGGGTGTTTAAACTAACAGTCCTTGCCTGCAGTGAAGAAGTAACAACCTGGGAGCTATATACAGAGCCCATCTTTAGTCCATTTTTATATCAATGTTCTATGAAACTTAAAAAAGAAAGAGAGAGATCCATCCCCCACTCTACAAAGGAAGACAAGGTTTCTCTACAAGCTAGAGGAGACAAGCCCTGGTGATCAAGTGGAGATGGTGAGGGACTTCTCATGGCTGCAGTGGAGGAAATTCAGGCTCTTTGGATTCTCCCTTCCCTGTAAAATTTTCTGGTCCTATGGTCTGCCTTAACCAGGAAGCCCTGTTTATATTCCAGTGTGGGGTTGTCCTTTGTAGAGCACTTCAGAACAAGAACTACCTCTCCCTTGCACACCACCAATCCCAGATAGATACCAGAGAACAAGTGTAAATGGTGCATCGCAAAAGCATCTCAGATGCACCTTTTTTCCTTCTCACAAGTACCTCCTCAAATCAAGGTGTCTTAATCCAACCAATCACGGCTCCACTTAAAATACATCATTTTATTGAAATCATTGATTTTACACACATACCTTACATACGCACACATGTACACATGCACAGGTTTCCTGCTGTCATCCGCCACCTTCATTTCAAATCCGGAACACATGGAGAAACCTCAATCTACACAAGAGGACTGGTACATTTCATTCTGGCGAGTCCTGTGGATTTCAGGTTTATATCTAGCAAGGTTTGCATGCTAGGGGAAGTCATTTGGACAATAGCCTATCACATTTACACCACTAGATCTTATCAGGTTGAACATGATTTCCTGAGCCAGGAAATTTATCTGCTCTAGCATCTACCTTCCCTATACACCTTCTGCCTATTCATCCCTGTTTTCTAACACTCCCTGCTGTACCCAGCCTAGAAGACAACATTTTCGTACACCATAGCTCTAGGCTCTGTCCCAGTGATTAGAGAGGGGAAGCCAAAACATTTGTTGTGGGACATACTGTGCTTTTGGCTTAGTGGAAATGTATTGGTATGTTCACAACAGAACCTTCCTTCTTTTGAAAAATCAGCCACAGGAATTCTTTGTTTGATGAGCCAATAAATTCCCATTTGTTCAAATTAGTTTGGGTTGTGTCTCTATTACTCACAACTAAGAATTCTGACTAATTTTCTCAGCAACAGAGAGGCCTATTGTTTGTGGAATGGATAATATCTACAATACAGCAGAACATACGGAAGCCTTTCACCCATCCTAATTATATTCTCAACTAACAATAACATAGCTTTTCATTACAAAAAGAACCTAAGAAAACCTTAGTCTGACCTTGTTAGAGGGAGTTAGGAACTTGGTCAACAATGTCTTTAGATCCTCCCTCTTATTTCCAGGAGAGATGCAAAACTACAAGGAAAAGGAACAGCCCAGCAGATGCTCAGCAATAAGGAAATTAGCCCCGATTTTGCCCAAATATAACTTTCTGGTTTTTGGTTTATTCATTATCAACTCTCACTCAAAAATGGTTTGGATCCATGTCCCCACACAAATCTCATGTTAAATTGTAATCCCCAAAGCTCAAGGTGGGGCCTAAGTGGAAGTTGAATTGGATCATGGGGAAGATTTCACATCAATGATTAATACCACCCCCTTTGTACTCTCCTTGCAACAATGAGTTCTCACAAGAAATCTGGTTGTTGAAAAGTGTGTGGCACCTTTCCACTCTCTCTCTTGCTCCTGCTTTGGCCATGTGACCTGCCCACTCCCCCTCTAGCTTCCTCCCTGATTGTAATCTTCCTGAGGTCTCCCTGGAAGCTGAGTTGATGTCAGTAACATGCTTCCCATAGAGCCTGCAGACATATGAAAAAATTTAACCTCCTTTCTTTATAAATTAGCCTGTAACAAGTATTTACAGCAAGGCAATAACGGACTGATAACACTCATTTTCCTGTGTCCTCTCCTTCCTGACTGATTGGTTGTCACTCAGCTTTCAGAGTTTGGCTCCATTTCCTGGACCCTTTTGTAAACAATTTTTCCACCGCCACCCCCATCCTTTAGACCTCCTACATGAAATTTATTATTTATTGGATAGCACATTCAAGGCATAGTTCAGTACCAAGGGCAGCTGCTAGAAATTTGTCTTTAGTTATAAAAGAAACTTAGTGAGAAATAGTTAGGTTTGAAGCTGGCTCTTGAAGAATGGATAATTCATGGATAGGAGTGGAGGAAGAAGAAAGATAATTCCAAATTACTAAACAATATAAACAAAGGCACTAAGATCAGAATAAGCTGCTCAAGTAGATCAGAGAATGTGTCTAATGAAAGTGGTTTGCACAGAGAAAGACTGTACTGTGGAAAAATGCAGCGACAAAGGGGTTTAGACTTAATTCAGGAGTCAGTGAAAGCTCTTATTCTAGGGATACTCAAATGTCATTTGGTTATGAGACCACAAATTAAAAAATAATGTATCCTTACCTCAACTTCTAGGGAATACCATATAAATCAAGATTATACCCAGGTAAATACATACACACATAAACATACAAAAGCCTGGGTCACAAATAAAAACATGCTTAGCCCAACAGGCCTTTATTTGGCTTATGTAAGTTGCTTAGGAATACATTAGTCCTGAGAGAGTACTACCCCCTACAAGGAATTTAAGCTTCGGAAAGTTGAGCTATCCTTTGTATTGCATCAGCCAATTTTGTAAGCTCTTAAAGTTAGTTCAACTTCAGTGCCAGAGATTCAGATATTTGGAAAATTATGTTTAGGGCCCAGCAATTCCTAGACCACTTCTCAGATGCATTCAAATTAAAGATCAATTGAAAACCACAGTCATGCATTCCAAATTTCAGTGACCTAATGGGCCATGGATAAAGCAATATGTCTTTATTTTTACAGTGGTATAAAAGGAATAGAAATTATTAAATCCTTTCATTTTCTTTTTTTTTTTTTTTGAACTGTTTCTCCAGAATTGGACATTTGTAAATCCCACAATTGCCAGGACATCTTTTCTTCAAGTAAATGGAAGAAATATTGGGATTTAACATTTTCTTGCATGTGTCAGCACTTTCTGGGTTTTTTTTTTTTTATTACACTCAGGGAGATGTCAAGTTTAGGCATTATATAAGAATGTTACTATAAAAAAATCATTGAGGACAGAAGAAAAAACTGCTCACCTTATATGATTTTGGATACTCACAGAGACCCCATATAAGAGGACAATGGTTAGAATGAAGGGTCAAGACAGGAACAACAAAATGTACTGTATTTTTATTGAATATACAATTCTGAATAAAGAGTCACCTTTCATCTATTTCAGTCAAAATAAATTATATTATCCTGTGGTAACAAACTATTCCAAAACCTCAAAAGTTTAACCAAACAAAAAGTAATGTGTTGCTCATGGAAAGTCTACTGCAGGCATTGGTGCCTTTCCAGAGCATCTCCTCATGGTCAACTTCAAAGTTTTAGTCCTATTGTCACAGCTAAAGCCCCTCCTCAGTTGCCATGGTAACAGAAGCAGCAGCTAGAGAGGTGCACGAGGGCTTTTCAGATCTTTAATCCAGAAATGACATACTTCCTTTCTATCTACATTGCAGTAGCCAGAAATAGTCATAAACTCTGCCCAACTTTAAGAAGGCCAGAAAATACAGAGCACAAACATTATCCAAATAAGCAAGAGGTATGTAGACAGCCACAGAAGAGGAGGAAATAAAGGAAAAATGGGGGAGGTGGAATGGAAAGTACAGATGGAGGAGGAGGAAAGGAAACAAATGCAATTCAACCACAGACTTAAAAACAAGAGTCTCTAAATTTTGAGTTCTAATCTCAACTCTCCTCCAGGATTGCATAAGCCTTAGGATTCTTAGCCAAGTAAAAAGAATTTCTTGAGATAAGATATGAAAAAAGCAGCTTGGAAAAATAACTATTCTAAAGAATAATGTTCTCTGAAAACAGGAATTGAAAAAAAAAACATATATATATATATATATATATATATATATATGCATGCCAGAAACAAAACGTATAAGCTAAAACCCTCACAAAAATACAGAATAGTCTTTATTTTACATATAGAGGTATGAAGACACTGAGGAATACCATGTACATTTCCAACTATAGGAACCAAAACATTCAACTAAACTTTCAAAAGGACCTATCTGCTTAAGAAACCACAGATTTGACATAGATATTCTGGTGGAGAAGGAGCCAGGAGCCAATATTAGGACTCACATGTGAAAATCTGTGATAGTCACTGTTTACAATAGCAAAGACCTGGAACCAACCCAAATGCCCATCGACGATAGACTGGATAGGGAAAATGTGGCACATATACACTATGGAATATGATGCAGCCATCAAAAACAATGAGTTTGGGTCCTTTGTAGGGACATGTATGAACCTGGAAACCATCCTTCTCAGCAAACTGACAGAAGAGCAGAAGATCAAACACTGCGTGTTCTCACTCATAGGTGGGCGTTGAACAATGAGAACACATGGACACAGGGAGGGGAGCACTACACACTGGGGTCAGTTGGGGGGAAATAGGGGAAGGACGGTGGAGGGTGGGGAGCTGGGGACAGATAGTAAGGGGAGAAATGCCAGATGTAGGTGATAGGGAGGAAGGCAGCAAATCACACTGCCACGTGTGTACCTATGCAACAATTTTTCATGTTCTTCACATGTACCCCAAAACTTAAAATGCAATAAAATAAATGGGGGGAAAAAAAAGAAAAGAAAATCTGTGATAGTAACCAAGCCTTATCAACAATTTTGACAGCTCTATAACTCAAATTCTCATTTGTAAAGCAGAACAGGACTAGTACCAGCATCACCTACCTACAACAGGAAAATGTTTTAAAAGGCTCAAGGTGCTCTATAAAAGAAGCACTAACCAGAAAATTGCCATATAGTCAAGGTGGCAGTGGCACCTAAAGTTTCCTTCAAAGAGTACTTTTTCATCAGTAGAATTCCTTTGGCCACATAGTCACAAAGCCATTTACTTTTTTTGGTATTACTTCCTAAGTAGAAACAATCTGATATTAGTCATTCTCTATTGAAAACACATTTCAGGATTACAATGGTTCAAGTTAGATTTTTTCAACTGTAAGATGAGTTTTGGGGGTTAGTAGATGCATTTTTTACTTCAAATGTTTTCAACATACCACGAGCTTTCTAGGATGTAATCCCATCATAAGTCAAGGAGCATATATTATCTTCAAAGAGCATTTTTATTTTACTGAAGTCAAACGTTATCTTGCTTAAAGAATACATATACATTATACATGTTTGTGTACATGCTTGAGGAGATATCGTTATGTATTTGTGTACGTACATACAAACATTTACTGTTGGTGTGTGTGCTCACGTGTGTGCTTATGTGTATGTTCCTTTCTCTGTGACCCGTGTGTCTCTTCACTAGAATGCATAATAGGAGGCATGCAAAATGGATACAAGCCATATGAATTCAGCAGCCTCATGGATTTGGATGCTCAAAAGCAGCAGTCATCTATCAAAGGAAGTGTATTGGACTAAATGGAGAGATTTTTAATAAGAGGCAAGGGGGTGCACTTTACCTAATAAAAAGAGCATAGAAAGACCCTGGCTGTGGCTAATGTGCATAAAAAATTCAGCCTGTCAGATCCTCACTTTTCTAATTCAGTAATCTAAATAATTTATTTGACATTTTAGCTCAAGATGACCTTTCTTAGGAAAAAATTACTGTTTTAAACTTTTAGCAAGTGCAATCCCAGCCACAGAATCCCTATTGAAGTCTGCATTTTCCCAAATGAGCAAAGGTTAATCTCGTAGTGCTCAAACACATTGCTGACCCTTTTAAACGGTTCACAAAATGTCATTTAATTTTTTAATCTAATTTCAATTATGTTGTAATATTTGAGTTTGAGTATTTGGGGGTGGAGGTACTGATGTGAGATTCCAGTCAGGTCCTACTTAGAGAAATTTAGGCAAATGATTCTTTTTAAATAAAACAGGGTTAACAGATAATGCCATGCATTTCCCCTGTGGTTTGAATATACATATAATCATGCACAATATATAATAAAATCGTGCACTCTTCCCCTGAAGGATTAACAAATGGGGATTAAGGTGGTTGGTTCTTGAGAGCAACAATACAAGAATCCAAGGTTCTCAAAGGTGCTGGATGATTGAGGATATTAGCTTTTAAGCCAAGGCTACTCAAAGGAAACCCATCCTCTAAGCCATATAGGGTCCATCTTATCCTGAGATTTCATTTTAGGACAGTTCTGAGTCCACCCAAGAGATAAGAAGGGTGACAGATGTTGTAGAGAGATCACTAAGTCATCCATTCCACCAGCCGTTAGTGAAATTCCAACTTTCTCTCTCAAAAGCTATGCTTTTGCTTGCCAGCAGATCAGAAAAACAAAAGAAGGTAAAATTGTTACTATGAAGATAACTGGATCTTCTGCTCTGCACAATAAGCTATCATTTCATCACTGCATCCTAGAAAGCTTATTTAAGAGATTCAGAAATGTTGCAATACTTTGTTAACCAGGATTTCCTCCTTCCCATACCAAAGGATAACAGCATTTGGTATTCTAATTTGACAAACATCCCATTTTCTCATTGTCATTTTTTAAGCAATGACTCCCTGGGAACATTGGGTGACTTAAGTTTCTCTGTTATTTGTAAATCCAAAATATTATCATTGGTGTCCATGCCAATGATCTGAGTACAATGAGCTGAGAACATCAAGCCAAGATATGAATGCTTTGTTCCATTACTTTCCTCTCATTATCATCTCTCTTGATGCAGCATTCCCCAGAGAGCCTAGTGCTCCTTATTTTCCTTACCCTGAAATATCTTATTTCCCTTAATCAAAAGTACCTATAAGCCACACTCAAAGAAGCTGCCTCAATAAAGGGAGTTTTGTACATGACAACCTATAGGCAGGTGAGTCAGTGTCTTGCCTGTTCCTCTCACTTTGCTACTTCGCCAAATTTGCCTCCAAAGGTATATTTAGATCAGACACAGATACAGATAAAGATGTCTGATTATCATTTCTACTTTAAAACATACATTTTTCACTATCATCAGTGAGAACTGTGTGAAGTCTAGGATACCATGCTGTTTCATAAATGAAAAATAGTCTGTTTCTGCTATTTTACTTACATCCATCCCAAGGGTTCTCAGCTCAAGGTGTACATTAGAATCACCCAGGGGTCACTGCAAAAACACAAACTAAGGAGCCCCTCTTAAATCTTACTGAATCAGAGCCTGTGCATATGGGCCTAGTGGCATATATTTGTATGAAGCTATGCAGAACTGTGTATGTTTACCTACCCCTGGTTAAGATTAACTAATTGGGTAAGTGTTCACATGGGTTATCTAGTGTAATTGGAATAGTGAATGAATGCGTGCTCTGAAGAAGAGAATTCCCATCATACCTAGACTAAAGGATAATCATTTCGAACACATGAAAGATTTGGAATGTGCAGAAGACGAAAGTCCTATGTAAAAATATCACTCAAACCACACTTTATTATTATTTATTTTAGATATTTTGATAAAATCTATCTTATCCCTGGCCCTGATCATTGTTTGGAGTATTTGCTATAGCAATTGCTATTGCCAGAAATTGCTGGCATTCATTTAGAAAAACACACAGCCAGTCAGTCTTTGGTATAAAAACTACACAGTACTGTATTGCCATAGCACTCAAAAAAGAGTAACATGAAGAATCTTGCCTGAGAGTTACTGGAATTCCCACATTCCAAGTTTCCTGGTTCTGATTAACACGCAAATGGAATAAATTGGGATCATATTAGAGAGAAAGCACAAAACACTAAAAGTTAGTTCCTAAAAATTTCTCAATCTTTTTCTTTTCTCACTCTAGAAGATTCTACAGGACTTTTCCCACTTGAGTATCTCAGATACCAGAAGTCCAAGTTGTCCCACATTTTCCTAGAAACAATTTCCCAAAGCTTGATCCACAATACACAATTTCTGCAACAGTTCTTAAAGAAAATATGTCTTTCATATTTTCATATTTTATAGGGTCAAATAAGTTTGAGAGATCCAAATGCACATTAGCATACTCAGTCTTGGGGAAGCTATTACTGTGGAAATGAAACATGATTAGTAAGGCTTTCCTAAACTGTGAAATAACTATCCTGTGGCACATACATGCGATGGAATATTATGCAGCCATCAAAAACGATGAGTTTGTGTCCTTTGTAGGGACATGGATGAACCTGGAAACCATCATTCTCAGCAAACTGACACAAGAGCAGAAGATCAAACACCGCATGTTCTCACTCATAGGCGGGTGTTGAACAATGAGAACACATGGACACAGGGAGGGGAGCACTACACACTTGGGTCTATTGGGGGGAAATAGGGGAGGGTCAGTGGGGGGTGAGAAGTTGGGGAGAGATAGCATGGGGAGAAATACCAGATATAGGTGATGGGGAGGAAGGCAGCAAATCACACTGCCACGTGTGTACCTATGCAACAATCTTGCATGTTCTTCACATGTACCCCAAAACCTAAAATGCAATAAAATAAATTTTAAAAAAAAAGAAATAACTATCCTGATTTTATGTGATACATTAACATCCAACGAGAAGCTATTCCAAAAAAACGCACTTTGATAATGACAGCTGTAAATCAGCCAAGACTGTTGTCTCTTCTAACTCAGTGATTTTTTTATTTTTGATACGAAATGTCACTCTGTCACCCAGACTGGAATGCAGTGACACAATCATGGTTCACTCTAAACTTGACCTCCTGGACTCAAGCAGTCCTCCCACCTCAGTTCTCAGCCTCTGAGTTGCTGGAACTACAGATGAGTGCCACCACACCCAGTGTATTTTTAGACTTTTTTATGAAGACAGGGTCTCAGTAAGCTGCCCAGCATGGTCTCAAATCTGAGGCTCAGGCAGTCCTCCCACCTCATCTCCCAAAGTGCCAGGATTACAGGCATAAGTCAGTGTACCCGACACTCTGTGAAATTTCTGAAGTCAGTAGAATTGAAATAAGTAAAACAGTCAAAAGATGTATCTCTTCTCTTCCTTTAGAACGATGAAAAACTGCGTGAAGACAGAATGAATAAAAGTGGGATAAGAAGAAATGGGGGAAGAATATGCATCTGAACAAGGTATGCTACAGATTGAGTGTACAAATCAGGAATCATTTTGCTTTGAAAGCTCAGCAGCATTCTAATGTAATTAACTATTGCTCCTTGCTTCTTAACTTTGAGTAAACTTGCTTACTATGCTTAACTGTAAGACAGAAAACAATTTAATTAAATTGCAATGCCTGAGTTCCCCTAACCTATACCACAAATGTAACCATTAACATTAATATTCTAATCTCAGTACCTCCAAGCTCCATTCACTCAGGTCCCACTGTCAATTCATTTAGTTCAATAACTTGCCTCAGTACTTGGAAGAGTTGTGATTGGAATTCAGGATAGTGTGGCTTTTAAATACTCCATTCCACAGCTTGAGAAGCATAAATACTTACTCTCAGTGTTTTCTTAAATTGGTCCCAGCAAACCAAACTTGGAGTCCTCCCTGGAATACTGAGAGCTGGCACTCCAACACCAGCCCCTCCAATAAAGCCCCCAGAGCCACCACCAAAGCAGCCACTATCACCTGTATGTGGACTCCTGCCAAGTGACCAATGATGCTTTTGCAAAACGAATGCCCTCCTTCCCTCCTTGCTTCTGTGCAATGGTGACTTTGAGTGTCATCAGAGCCCCAGAGAGGGCTTCAGATTTCTATGAGACAGATTTATTTTCTCTCAGGCAAGCCTTGTCATTCCCACCACCAGCCCATCCATCTATGATTGCCACCCATCAAGCTAAATTCCTGTACACTCTATGCCTATCAAAGGATAAATAGCACCACTGTTCATTTGGTGCTAGTTAAAAAGGAGGGAGAATGAAAACAACATCTCTAGACCTGTATGTGGATAGCTCCACAGGGGACTAAGTGGCTTGGTCCAAAATATTCTGGTGTTTTGATAAAGAGTTATTACAATGGGCAGGCATGCTTCCTTTATCCATGGGTTACAGAAATTCCATGAGAGCTGCAACATTGCTCCCAAAATTAAATTTAGCCCTGAGGACCTGCCACTGAGTTAGGCTTCCTTTGCTGGACTCCATCTTTCACTATGGGCAGGTAGCCTTTTCTTTTCTCTCACCTTTCCCCTAAAATATAACTTCCATTTAGCACCTCTACTCATCCCTACCTTCTACCATCAGAACATACTAACCCATAATATGACTTCCCAATACTCCCTTCCCCATTTCATCCCAGACTCTGCCATTCAACTCTTCCCCAGGTCCCTTCCAAAAAGCTCCACACACCTTCAGATAAATATGGGCTACAGAAAGAGACAGTTTGAGGAAAAAATGTTATGCTGCTCATATGCCCAATGAGGTGGCGTTCTTACTAACTTAGCCTGACGATGACTGCCCTTGATTCCATCCCTTTCCAACCCTGGGACTTTGCTTCATGTCTTCAACCTTGTCCTCTTTTCCAGCTCCTTCCCCTTGGCCCACAGAAGTCCATTATGCCCTTTCTTATCTCTGGCCTCCCTTTCATTTTCTAATTTGTTCTCTATCTTTCCTCTTAAGCATTCACTCACTTCTGCAGCTCCTACAAACAGACTTCTAAGATTGTTCTGATTCCAATCCCCATTCTTCTTTTTTTTTTTTTTTT